>NW_020940360.1:15044198-15047998 GCF_900497805.2 Vombatus ursinus | reverse complement strand
CTGGAATATTATATTCCATGCCCTGCAGTCCCTTAATGTAGAAGCTGCTAAATCTTGTGTTATCCTAATTGTGTTTCCACAATACTTGAATTGTTTTTTTCTGGCTGCTTGTAATATTTTCTCCTTGACCTGGGAACTCTGAAATTTGACTACAATGTTCCTATGGGTTTTCCTTTTGGGATCTCCTTCAGGAGGAGATGAGTGGATTCTTCCAATTTCTATTTTGCCCTCTGGTTCTAAAATATCAGGGTAGATTTCCTTGATCATTGGAAAGATGATGTCTAGGCTCTTTTTTATCATGGCTTTCAGATAGTCCAATAATTTTTAAATTCTCTCTCTTGGATCTATTTTCCAGGTCAGTTGTTTTTTCAATGAGATATTTCATATTGTTTTCTAATTTTTCATTCTTTTGGATTTGTTTTACAGTGTCTTGATTTCTCATAAAGTCATTAGTTTCCAATTGCTCTATTCTGATTTTTAAGGAAGTATTTTTTTCAGTAATCTTTTGGACTTCCTTTTCTATTTGTCCAACTTTGCTTTTTAGGGTATTCTTCTCTTCATTGGCTTTTTGGACCTCTTTTGCCATTTGGGTTAGGCTATTTATTTTGTATTTTTTTCCTTTTTTTTAGGCAATTGGGGTTAAGTGACTTGCCCAGGGTCACACAGTTAGTAAGTGTCAAGTGTTTGGTCTGAGACCAGATTTGAACTCAGGTCCTCCTGACTTCAGGGCCAGTGCTCTATCCACTATGCCACCTAGCTGCCCCCAGGCTATTTTTAAGGTGTTATTTTCTTCAGCATTTTTTTGGGTCTCCTTTAGCAAGCTGTTAACTTGCTTTTCATGATTTTTTTGCATCACTCTCATTTTTCTTCCCAGTTTTTCCTCTACTTCTCTTACTTGCTTCTCAAAATCCCTTTTGAGCTCTTCCAAGGCCTGGGACTGATTCATATTTTTCTTGGAGGCTTTGGATGTAGGAGCTTTGACTTTGTTGTCTTCTTCTGGTTGTATGTTTGTATCTTCTTTGTCACCAAAGATAATATAGTCTGACTCTTTTTGCGCTGCTTGCTCATGATCCCAACCAATTACTTGAGTTTTAAACTCTTTGTTAAGGTAATAGTCTGCTTCCAATGTGGAGAATATACTGTCCCAAGCTTCATGGGTTTGTACAGCTATTTTCAGAGATACTTCTAGGGACCTGAAAATTTTCAGTTCTTCCATGGTGCTATGATAAGGAGTGAGATGTTTCCTCTCCACTGCCATACCTCTCTACTGAACATATATTTCAGTGCATCATTGCATTATATATTTTTTTTTTGCTTCTTTTACATACACATGGCCACATTTTTTCTCATGGAAAAATGGCAGCTGATTTTCCATTCTCATTACATGAGAGTATAAGGGAACTGTAATGAGCATAGCCTTAATTTTCATCAACTAACCTCATTTCAAAATCTTAATAAATACATGAGTAAAATGAAGTGGAAAATTGGGGCATCACCCAGATTGTTTGTCCCCAAATGTCTGTAATCAAGAAGAGAAGATGATTACTTTTTATTTTCCTTTTAGCCAAAAGTATCTGATGACATACATAGTTCAAACATTGGATAATCAATGGACTTTTGTGCTTGCAATTACCTGTGAATACATTACTGGAATCTCTATCAAGCATGTATGGCTCATCAAGTACAAGAAATATATAGGGTATCAGTATTTCCTCATTGTATTTACTAACCTTCCTTGAGAATTCACAATTAACAAGTTTTGACTCTGGTAGTTTTTTTTTCTTTTTACTTTTTTAACAGTCAGTTGCTAAAAGATAAAAAAAAAGTATAACAAGATATATTTAACTGATGCTCAGATTATTCTTGACTTGTCCCATCATGATAAATTTAATAGCAATATTTGGATTTATAGAAATGCTAATGATTTATGTGGGTTTACTTTATATCCAGCAACATCAATAAAATTGCTCATTACTTCAACTAGCTTTTTAGTTAATTCTCTAGAATTCTCTAAATATACTATCATATCATACACAAAGAGTGACAGTTTTCTTTCCTCATTGCCTCTTTTTATTCCTTCAATTTCTTTTTCTTGTCTTATTGCAATAGTTAGCATTTCTAGTACAATATTGAATAATAGTGGTGGTAATACACATCCTTGCTTCACCCCTGCATTCATTGATAAGGTTTCAAGTTTATCCTCATTATAGATAATGTTACTTTTGGTTTTAGACAGAGACTACTTATAATTTTAAGAGAGTTTCCATTGATTCCAATGTTTTCTAGTGAGTATAACAGGAATCAGTGTTGTATTTTGTCAGATATTTTCTGCATCTATTGAGATAATCGTATGATTTTTTTTGTTATTAATATGGTCAATTATGCTGATAGTTTTCCTAGTATTGAACTAACCCTACAATTCCTCATATAAATCCCACCTCTTCATAGTGTATGATCTTTTCAATATATCATTTTACTCTCCTTGCTAATATTTTATTTAAATTTTTGCATCAATATTCATTAAGAAAATTGATCTCTAGTTTTCTTTCTGTTTTTTGCTCTCCCCAGGTTAGGTATCAAACCATGCTTGTGTTCCTAAAAGGAATATAGTAGAACCTTTTTTTTACCTGTTTTTTCAAATGGTTTACATAGCATTGAGATTAATTGTTGTGTACATGTTTGGTAGAATTTTTATTGTATCTCTTTTTTAAAATTAAATTAACCAATTTTTTTCCTATTTTGTGTTTTTTTAATAATACTAGTTCCTAGTTTTATTGATTAGTTTAAAGTTTGTTTTTTAACTTTCAATTTTTTTAATCTTTCATTTGATTCTCAGGCTTTCCATTTTGATGTTCAACTGGAAATTTTTAATTTGTTCTTTTTCAAGATTTTTTAAAGTTGCATGTTCAATTCATTGATCTTTTGTTTCTCTCTTTTGTTGATATATGCATTTGAAGATCTAAAATTTCTCCAAAATATTGTGCTGGCTGCACCTCACAAATTTTGGAATATTGTCTCCCTGCTGTCATTTTCTTTAATGAAACAATCTTTCTACGATTTGTTCTTTGACCCACTAATTCTTTAGGATTAGAGAGTATTTAGTTTCCAGTTGATTTTAAACTATTTTTCAGTGCCCTTTATTGAATATTATTTTTATTATAGTCTGAAAATGGTGCATTTAACATTTCTGTATATGGGTCAGAGGTTTTTTTTTGCCCTAATACATGGTCAATTTTTGTGAAGGTGTTATTTTTTAATATAGCAATATAAATATGCCTATGGAAAACTTAACCTTTATAGACACTTTCTTTTAGAATGGACAATTTTGGTTTCAGAAAAATTTCTCAGATTTCTTCTGTATGTATCTTAATGGGGAAAAATATATTGTGTGATGTAGTAAATTTGGTTTTGGAACCTGAAGTACAGCAATGACTACTACAACACTTAAACAGCTGTAACATAAAGAGGTTGTGGAAACTAAATTATAGTCCCAATCTTCCAACCTTTGTGCACTCAGATCTTAGTCCCAGAGTCCCGTAATACTGGATAGCTAAGTGTAATCAGAAACTGCCAAAAGGCTAGGCCTAAATGACAAAGTATTAGAGGGGGAATGATCAATTTTGGCAGTGTTAGAGTTCTGATAAAAATCACAATAATATACATTCTACAAAGTTGTGGGCTAAAACAACTACAATTAGACACAGGAGTGAGGGTGGGTGTGTGTGTGCTTGTGCATGTAGATAGATAGATAGATAGATAGATAGATAGATAGATAGATAGATAGATAGATAGATAGATAG
>NW_020940360.1:15038669-15044188 GCF_900497805.2 Vombatus ursinus | reverse complement strand
TAGATAGATAGATAGATAGATAGATAGATAGATAGATAGATAGATAGATAGATAGATAGATAGATAGATGGATGGATAGATAGTAATCAAAACCAAGGAATTTTAATGTAGACTTGGAGCTGGAAAGGATCTTCAATGACTTCTACTCCAATACCTTTATTTTATGTGTAATAGGGATTTTAGAGCCTTCCCAGATCGTCTAACATGGATGCACTCGTGCTTATGGGAGAAAACATATATGTCCCTACCACATGGGTGAGAGTAGCCTTCTGCAATTGACTGCATAGATGGAATAGGATTTTTTTTTAAAAAAATGCAAGACTCCACAAGTCTTGATCAGTTTCCCAAGTGCTCTCTCCTGTTACTTCCAGAGAGGGTGAAGATCCAAATTCTTCCACAGTGTGGGTACCATGAATTGAATGTTTTGGGGGAAGGGCTTGCTTCCTTATTTGAAATATTCTTTTTTTTTGTTAAAAATTTAACCTGATTGTTAAGTACTTAAATGCAACTACAATGCAAGCTACCCTTCTACAATTGGTGAAACATCATTGGTGTCTAATCTCACATAAAGGTTTCTTTCTTCACTTCCTTTGCTTTTACAGGGAAAACTTCATAGATCAGTGAGTCAATCATTAAATTGCTCACAATAGTTACATAAGGTACTCTTCAATAAAGTCCTACTAAGAACATTTCCCTGTAGACATTTGTTAGGGAATTCAGTCTTGAATTTACTTCAATTCAATATCTGCCAAATGTTTACTTAAGAAATTTGTTATTTGAGTAATATCATCTAATGAACAGGTTGACTAAGCATATTTTGAGATTTCCTAAATTCTATTACTGTAATACATTAGAGTGTCTGTGTGTGTATACATACATATACATATATATGCATACACATAGTAATATATCACTGTAAATGTATAATAGATAATATAGTATTATATAATATAGTAAACATAATAAAACATACATAGTACTATATTATTATAATATACATTCCAGTAATAGAACTTGGAAAATATCAACAATGGCTGGTCAATTAGAAGGTTGGATTAGATGATATCATTCACATACACACATATATATGTTGTATGTATAACTTATATGCTTACATCTCTATATATTAGATCATCAGAAAGTAATACTTCCTAAACATGTTATCTCAATCCCCTGTATTGACTCTGATTCAAAATGTAGTGTTATATGTTTAACTTTTGTACATAGAAGCCCTTGAAGCCAGGAAGACCTAGATTCAAGTTTATGTCTCTATCTGTGTGATCTTCAATCTGTCACTTAACCTCAAAATGCTTCAGGCTATTCTTTAAGACTCTAAGTTTCAAAGTAGGTGCTGGCCTGAGCTGCAAGAGAAAGTTTCCTCATCTATGAGTCCCCTAGTCCCATAATCTCTATTGTTATCACTGATTCTTAGTCTTCACAAGAGAAAATACAAGATATCCATTTAAACCACATTTCCAAAGCCAACACCAAGAACATTTGTGCCTGGGTGTGATGTCAAGACATAGGGTAGCTAGAGTAAAGAAGGAAGAACTCAGTGAGACAGTGATGTCAACATAATCAAATTTTGTTACCTACAAATATGACTCCACACATTCATTGGTAGTATGACTACAAAAGTCATTTAACCCTGCTCAACTTTTTATCCTAAAAATAGGGATAATAATATTTAATGAATAAGATGGATTTGAGGGCCAAGTCAAAAAATATGATTTGTAAATCTTTAAGCATTATACAAATGTGAGATTTTATTATCATTGTTGTTGTTGAAGATTTTATTTGTCATGTTACTAAATGCCTTCTATGCAAGGATGTCCCCAGTAAAGTCTTTGTTGAATTCAGTTGAAGGGCAGGAAAAAAAGATTTTCCACTGACGAATTTGTCTGCTTTCTTTTCTCAGACAAGAAGAAACTATTCTATGTGGCTCAATGCCTCCTTTTTCAGTTTTGGTTGCCAGGAACTGTAGAGACAAATTTAGTGCCCAGCAATAGTAATTACCCTAGCTAAGCCATTTAGTAGATCAATAATTTTTGCTCATTCCTTATGTTCTCTATTATGCTATGTTAATTCTGCAGTCTCTTCAAATTCTTTTGGAACTAGGTAGGGTGAAAATTATAAATAAATAAAAATAAAAAGGTAGCATAACCTTCTAGCACTCCTTGATATGTTATCCCAGGAGAGCTAGAATTTA
This sequence comes from Vombatus ursinus, assembly GCF_900497805.2. Lineage (NCBI taxonomy): Eukaryota > Metazoa > Chordata > Mammalia > Diprotodontia > Vombatidae > Vombatus > Vombatus ursinus. The sequence continues at coordinate 15,041,979 of NW_020940360.1, read as the reverse complement.
CTCACAGTAAGAACAGCAATGAAAGTAGATCTTTTTAAAAATCTGTTCTAGCATAATAGGGCTAGAAACCTAGGAGTCTTTTTTATTCAAAATTATCCTTTTCAGCTCATATAGATACATTAGGGAAATCATGTCATTATCAAGGGGGACTGTCAGTCACTTGTCATTTACCAAAATGATGGTAAACAGTCTAGTCATTTCACATCTGGACTACTTTTAACCTTCTCTATTTCTGTGCCCAGACCACTCTGTGAAAACAGGTTTATTTTATTTGCCTCCAATTATCTCACAAGAGGATCATAGGTAGTCATGAGATAATATTGCCCAAGCCTTGAGATAATTGAATGGAATGTCGTGTAAATTCATGCTGTATTGATAAAGCATCTTTCCTGTTTGGGGCCAACACTTTTTACAGATGTTATCCTTTACAACATCCCTGTGAGATGGTAAAGGACAAAAGTTATGTAGGGGATTAAAGTAATGCTGAAAGAAATGAAAAGACAGCTGAAATCATAGAATAAGGGTAACAACATGACCCAAACTAGAACCCAATCCCCTCACTCCTTTTCCAAATTTGTGCTGCTATTATTATTACCATTATTATTATTAATGATCTGGCTTCAAACCCAAGCTTCCCTTGTTCCTCCTGAAATAGAATTACCTCCCTGTTCACCCTTAACCCTGGGAAGCCACAAAATGTTTGTGCTGGGAATTGTCTTCTCCTCTTTGTGGGTCATTTGCAAATATTTCCTCATAGAATTGTATCTGATAAGCTATTTAAACATAACCTTGCCTCTCCAGAAATATAATGAAGGCACTGAATATTTTTGACTTGGTTTCCCATTATAAAGTTAAGAGAAAATAAATACACATTGAAGGAATTGAGGAATCCCATCAGTAATAGTTCATTCTACTTATACAACATAGAGCACAGGCTGCTAGTTATATACAAGGCCCTGTTTTCAAAGGGAGAACTTCAAAGAGGAGGAAATGGCAAAGGGAAAGGGAAATCCAATTATTTAAGGGAAGAACTCTAGAGAACACTATCTTGCAGAACTCATACTGAATCCTAGAAGCACAGATCCCCACTGTATACCAGTCTGTTCTCTAAGAATACAGTGAAGGAGAAAAATGATGCATTGCTTTAGAGGAACTAAAGTAAGGTGGTCTAAACAGTTGCTTATAATCATGTTCAACAATAAGTGAATACGTGCATCATTTTGGTTTTTAGTTTATATATTACTTAGTGGCAATCTAGCATAGTGGATAGAGTAATGAACACAGAGTCAGGGAGACCAGAGTTCTGATATTTATTTATATGTGACCTTGGAAAAGTCACTTAAACTATACATGGCCCTGGCAACTCCCAAGGATTTATTAAGTGGGTTAATGTAGTTGGTGAAGTCACTGATCTTTCATTGAGTTGGCCATAAAATGGTACCTGAAATTTAAAAATTTCCTCAAAAACAATGGACACATTACTGGCCAAACAAATGGGATTCCCACATGCAAGGAATTACTTTAGAAGTTTTCTCACATGGCAAATCAAGAGAATGGGGACAGCACTATTTAGTCAATATGCTGGTTAAATAAGAAGGGTTATTTTTTTCTTTGTTTTAAGAATGTTATGGGGGGCGGAGCCAAGATGGTGGAGGGAAAGCAGTGACTTGCTTGAGCTCTCCCACAAATCCCTCCAAATACCTATAAAAAATGGCTCTAAACAAATTCTAAAGCAACAGAACCCACAAAAAGACAGAGTGAAACAAATTTCCAGCCAAAGATAACCTGGATGGTTGATCAGAAAGGTATATCACACCGGGTAGGGAGAGGAGCACAGTTCAGCATGGGCAGCAGGCTGCAGTGACCCTGGAGCAGGCCTCAGAGGACTGAATCATGAGCAGCTCTGGCAGTTTCCAGACCTCTCAATCCAGGAATGCCAAAGACAACTTAGAAGGTCAGTGGGAAAAGTCTGTGGCTGCGGTGACAGAGAGAAGCTAGGTTTCAGCCACAAGTCCTGAGCATGGGCCATGGCTGCTTCCTGGGCATCGGGCCCACAGACTGAGGAGGAATTGAGTGCCTGATCAGAGAGCGGATTGCAGAAATCTCTTTGCTAGTGCTGAGCCAGGAATCTCTTGCTTTGCCCATGCTTGGATCTGTGTCACAGTCCTGAAGGGAGGTCCTGGGTCAAGGTGGAGTTCTGGGGTAATGGAGCTTGCTGTGACAGTGGAGAGGAAACACCTCACCCCTTATCATACCACCTTGGAAGAACTGAAAATTTACAGGTCCCTAGAAGTATCTCTGAAAATAGCTGTACAAACCCCTTAAGCTTGGGACAGTATATTCTCCACATTGGAAGCAGACTATTACCTTAACAAAGAGTTTAAAACTCAAGTAATTGGCCAGGATCATGAGTAAGCAGCACAAAAAGAGTGAGACTATATTATCTTACTTTGGTGACAAAGAACATCAAAACACACAACCAGAAGAAGACAACAAAGTTAAAGCCCCTACATCCAAAGCCTTTAAGAAAAATATGAATCAGTCCTAGGTCTTGGAAGAGCTCAAAAGGGATTTTGAGAAGCAAGTAAGAGAAGTAGAGGAAAAACTGGGAAGAGAAATGAGAGTGATGCAAGAAAATCATGAAAAAGAAGTCAACAGGTGCTCAAGGAGACCCAAAAAAATACTGAAGAAAATAACACCTTAAAAAATAGCCTAACCCAAATGGCAAAAGAGGTCCAAAAAGCCAATGAGGAGAAGAATGCCCTAAAAAGCAAAATCGGACAAATAGAAAAGGAAATCCAAAAGATTACTGGAAAAAAATACTTCCTTAAAAATTAGAATAGAGCAATTGGAAGCTAGTAACTTTATGAGAAATCAAGACACTGTAAAACAAATCCAAAAGAATGAAAAATTAGAAAACAATGTGAAATATCTCATTGGAAAAACAACTGACATGGAAAATAGATCCAAGAGAAAGAATTTAAAAATTATTGGACTATCTGAAAGTCATGATCAAAAAAGGAGCCTAGACATCATCTTTTAAGAAATGATCAAGGAAAACTGCCCTGATATTTTAGAACCAGAGGGCAAAATAGAAATTGGAAGAATCCACTCATCTCCTCCTGAAAGAAATCCCCAAAGGAAAACTCCAGGAATATTGCAGCCAAATTCCAGAGTTTCTGGATCAAGGAGAAAATATTACAAGCAGCCAGAAAGAAACAATCCAAATTTTGTGGAAACGCAATCAGGATAACACAAGATTTAACAGCTTCTACATTAAGGGACTGCAGGGCATGGAATATAATATTCC
>NW_020940360.1:14965041-15035669 GCF_900497805.2 Vombatus ursinus | reverse complement strand
TCAAAATCTTGTGGAAGTAAATGTTGAAAACTAAAAATAAATAAATTTATTAATAAAAAAAGAATGTTATAACTATAGGGGAAACTGAGAAGCTGAGAGATTAAGTGTATTGATTACATAGCAAGTTAATGGCAGAGCTTCAGTGCAACCTAACTTTCTGGCCCTCAGTATAGTGACCTATATAATAAACTGGAACAGGATTTTTTAACCTGAAATCCAGGAACTTTTAACATAAATTTTGATAACTACTTTTAGTACAATTATTATAGTATTTATATGGTACTCTAAGTTGTTCAAATCACTTTACAAATATTATCTTATTAAATCCTCACGACAACCATGAAAAATAAGTTCTATTATAATCTTTATTCTATAGATGAGACAACTAAGGCTAAGAATGGAAATTAAGGCTAAGAAAGAGGTTGTGACTTTCAAAGAGCCACACAGCAAGTAAAATGGCTGAGGCCAAATTTGAACTCAGGTTGACTCTAGGTCCAGAACTGTGTTTGCAGTGCCACCTAGATGCCCTGATTTTATTTTAATTGGTTTCCATTGTAATCCTATGTATTTTGTTTTATGCATTAAAAATATAATTCTCAGAAGGGATCCATAGGCTTTATCAGACTATCAGAAGAGTCTATGAAACATACAAAAATGTTAAAATAGCCAGTTTAGAGCTTCCCCTTGGTTCTCTAGGTAATATTTTTTCAATCCTAATTTTATTCCCTCTGTTCAAGTATATAATTAAATTGATTAAAGTAAAAACAAAAATGTATCATTAAAAAAGGGCTGGCAGCATGGAGAGAGTTTTGAAAATAAGCCATTTGCTGTTCATTATATAGGTGCTGAAGTTTCTCTGAGAGTTCTGATGTGCTTATCAGTATATTCAAAAGCAGCAATCACTACCACTAAACTTGTGTAGAGTATGGATAGCCTGACTATAGGTGGACAAATACCATAACCCAAACCAGCTTTTCAGTTGCTGGGCTGCCCTGAACCATCAGCATCATCTTAATCACTGAATTGAAAACATGTTTTCAGGGATATCAGATATGTGTGTTTCTGGAGATTTTCATATTGAGTAGCCTAAGTTTTATTATAATTTTTATTAAGCTGTTCTTTTTCAAATGCAGTCACATCTGTAAGGTCAATACTTTCTTTACTTAATGGATTACAATGTTATGTAGTGGAAAGAACATTGTATTTGGAGACCCTGACTCTTACACTAGTAATGGGACCCTGGAAAAATTACTATACCTTTCCAAGACTCCTTGTTATCATCTGTGAAATGGCAAATTTAATAATCACTCTGAAAAGTAGCATAGCATAGTGGATAGAAGGAAGAACTATGTCTGAGGAAGAAAGATCTGGGTTCAAGTCCCACTTCTGACATATATCAACTTTGTGACTTAGCCTCTCAGCACTCCCATGCAAATCTTTAAAACTATAAATTGAAGAAATTCAGAAAATGATCTGCATTAGTTCAGAAAGTTCTCATCTGGACATCCCTTCATCAATAAAGTCTGAAATCCAACCATATAAATAATGATTCCTTTTATGAGGGAATCTTTTTTTTTAATTCTAAAAAGTAGATAATGAAAAATTATTAAATAATGCTTTTTCATTCATATGTGAATGAAACAGGACAAATATGTGGCTCCTGTTTTCAGGTTATCATACTAGATATATTTAATACTAGATATATTTAATAAGGCTAAGCTGATATTATTTCATTCCAGAAATGAAAACACAAGTCTATACATGAAAAGGCAAAGCCTAATGGTTTATCACTAAGGCTGCTTCTTAACCTCTTTTTTTTTTGCATTGCACCCCTTTGGTAATCTTTTGAAGTGCATGAACTCCTTGTCAGAAACATGATTTTTAATTCATAGAATAAAATACATAATATTACAAAGGAAACCAATTGTATTGAAATTCCTGTCTGCACACAGGAAAAAATGATAATATGTGGTCTAGCAGCAGCTCTAGCAACTACAATAATTTTGAAGTAGTGATAAGTGGAAATGATAGTTTAAATTACCTGTAACTGCAATGCGAAATGAAAATATGTGTGATTTCTACTGGTGATAAAGTCACAGATATTGCTAAGACCAATGTGGTTGTTTGCCAACACTGATAATTGAAAGAAATGCTATGTTTCAATTGAAGGTTAGTGAAAATAAAGTTTGTTTGTTTTTTTCCTCATCAAAGTCCATAGACTTAAATTCTAAGAACTCCTGGTAAGTCAGTAACACCCGGGAAGGGATCTCTCTCTCTCTCTCTCTCTCTCTCTTTCACACACACACACACACACACACACACACACACACACACACACACACACACACCCCTTTTTTCTCTCTCCTTTTCTGAAATGATCTAATCAAATTCTTTCCAAATTTTTTTCAGGTTTTGGTGGGGTTTGTTCTTGACCAGCAAGAATAGCATTAGATTACTCTTGTAAAGATATATTATTTGTGCTAGTGTTATCCTTGAGTTAGTCACCTATCAGCTACTATTTTGCTTAAGATTATTCTTGAATTCAGACACAGGCTCCTTTCCCAGTGTGTGCTTCACAAGTACACTCAATTGTGCACTCAGTGTAGCCTCTGAGACTGAGATGCAACAAAATATGGATTCATTCTCTGCTGCTTGTTCTAATTTTGACCTGACAATTAACAAAAAGAAAACAGGTTCTCCACCAGCCAGCACCACATTATCCATACAGGGAACCATCAGCAAATGGAGAAATACTGAAAGCTGTGCATAAATTAAGTGAATTACTTTCCAGGGAGATATACACAGATTATGAAGTTGACATATACATTGCCAGACCTAGCTCTGTGTTTGGAAGGCTCTGAAGAAAAGTCTGGGAAAGAAGAGATATTAGACTGCCTACCAAACTGAAGGTCTACAGGACTGTCATGTTGACCTCATTGTCATATACCTGTGAAATCTGGTATACCAACTCCATGCCAGGAAATTTACTTGCTTCCATTTGAATTGTCTTAGGAAGATTCTGAAGATCATCTGACAAGATAAGGCACCTAACACTGAGATCCTTTCTCAAGCTGAATTGCCAAGTATTCAAACTGTACTGCAGAAAGTGCAACTCTAATGGGCTAGTCATGTTGTTTGAATGTCAAACGTACATTTATCTAAAAGACTATTTTGCTGAGAACTAACACAAGGCAACGGATCACACAGAGGTCAGAAGAAGAAATACAAGGATACTCTCAATGTCTCTGTAAGAACTTTGGAAGTGAGTGTGAGACATACAAGACACTGGCACAGGACCACCCAACATGAAGTGCCCTCATCAAAGAAGGCACTGTACTATATAAGCAAAAGAGAAGTTCAGTAGCTCAAAAGAAATGAGATGCACAAATTTAGAGATATCTCCATTCCAAATGATCATATAGACTACTTGTGCTTGACCTGCGATAGAGCTTTCTGAGCTTGTATCAGTCTGATCAGCCACAGTCAGACACACTACACCTTGACCCCAACATAGTGATGTTATTTTGAGAAAAAACAACAACAACCAACCAACTTCACAAGAATCAGAGAAACTCTCTCTATTAGAAATGTATTAATTTAGAAATTAATCAAGGATGCAATATTTGGTTTATAGACCAAAAATTAAGCATAAATCTGCCCATACATTAACAAAAGAATTTCTTATAAACATTTAAAGGAACCATTAAAAAACAAAGTCATGGTAAGGCCCCAAATAGAAAATACCTCTAAAACAGAATCAGGGTGGGGGGTGGGGCAAAAGGTTTCTACTTCAGAAACTTCCTGCTGCCCTCCCTACCCTTTGAATCTTCCTGCTCCCTTCCAAATCATCAAATCATTGTGTGTGTATCCAGTCCCTTAAAGAAGGCCTGAGTAGGTTACACTAGCCTAAAGAGCCATGGAGATGTTGGCCATGGCTGTGTGCAAACTGCCTCACAGTAGGTGGTGATTGTGTTTATATTGGTTTCAACTCCTTCCATTGCCAGCCCATTATGCTGGAATTCCCCCTGGCCAGGGCAGCTGTGTTATTCTTTCCTCAGACTGCAGCCTAAGCACTGCCTGCTGAAGTGCTCAATTGCCCCTGTGGGAGCAAATGTCTTAAGCAAAACTAGCTCATCCTCATCCCACTGCCCCTTGACTAGGCAACTATTCTTTTTTTAACCTCTACTAAGTTCATGTAGCTTGGTTTTTTATGAGATAGGAATCATAGAGGAGCAAAGGAGAGAGACAGAAGTCTATTTATATAATAAGGGAAAGGAATTTGCTGGGGAAAAGAGCCTGGAGAAGAAACTGGCTTACAAGAATGTAAATAATTAAAAATAACAATTAGGAGGGACCACGTGAATCAGAATGTCTCAGGAAGGACAGCCTCAATCTAACAGAAGTTCCCATATGGCTGTCATTGTCAGGCATCCATAACCAAAACCTCTTGGCTATCTCAGAACTAACTACTTATCAGTGGCCAACATAAAGATCCATTATGGCATATTAACATCTTGTTCATACAGCATCCTCACATTGGAAAAGGATTTCACAATCTCCAAGTTATAATGATGGGAATCAAGAATGGTGATATAGTCTATGTATCAGCATCTGCAAACCTATAGCTAGTTAACTCATATGGGTGCAGAAGAATAGTAAAGAGGTGGTGAATCTGATCCCCAGAAAAGGGAATTATCTATACTCTGGGAGATGTGATATCATGGAAAAAGCATCACCTGGGTTCAAGTCCTGGATATGCCAATATGATCTTGGGCAAGTCTTTTCTAGGATCAAAGGTTTGGGGACATTAGAGACCATGTAGTCCAACACTTTTATTTTACAAATAAGGAAATTGAGACCTACAAAAATGAACTGACTTGCCAACAGTGACACAAATAGCAAATTGCAAAGCTAGGATTCAAACCCAAATACTCTGTTTCCAAATCTCATACCATTTCTATTGTATTGAGATGTCTTTGGGTCTAAATTTTCTCATCTATAAAATTGGGGTGGAGGATACTGGGGGAAAACTGGTGGGGAGACTTAGAGCTCTAAATCTGGTTCTCTGATGACTTTGAATAGCATACACTACTCTTAATAATAATAATATTTATTTATTTAATACCTTACAATTTTCAAAGCTCTTTCTTTTGAATAGTACTATATTTAAAATAGTTAACTATGGTTAAATAGTACTATGTTTATTTTACAATGAGGAAATCCAGTCTTAGGAAAAATCAAACAGCATGCCTATGGTGACATGGTTAGTAAGTGCCAGACTTAGGGTCCATGGCAAAACTTCTGACTTCAAATCCATTGTTCTATGACAGCACACAGACTCTGCATAAGATGACAATTTGGGGCAAAGAAAATTGTTTTGATTTCTGTTCACCACAGAGGCAGTATAATTTGATGGATGGACATTAGACTCACAGAATTATAAGTGAGAGAAGAGATGGAGGGGATAATCAGGATACATTTATTCCAAACACCTTAATTTTATAGATGAGGAAACTGAGGCCCAGGGAAGCTATATGATGTGCCTAAGTTTACACAGGGTAGTGAGCATGGGGAGCAATAATTGAATACAAGGTCCTCTGAGTCTAACCAGAACCTGTATTCTTTACCCTCTATCACCAATCTCACTGAACTTTATTTGTCATTAATTATCAAACATGTTTTCTCTGAAGTATTAAGACCTTGAAGGCCCCCAAATAGAAGTTGACTAAGTGGTACTATAGTTGTTAAAGCAATTCCATGAGCAGGATGATTATTTTTTGTTTTGTTTTTGTTTTGTTTTTTAAATCATGAGAACAGGTAAACATGTTATTTTCAAAACATTTTCAAGGACCACTTAACAATATGTTTTATGATATGCATGTAAGTTATCTACACATAACATTAAAATGCAGGATTTTGTTTTTAGAATTAGTACAAAGGCTCTGTCTCACATTTCTGGCAACTGAAATTTATTTATAATGCATACACACTAGCAATACATAAAAATACATTAAATTCCAAAATTTTAAGCCTGAGATAAGTCTTAAACAAACATAGTCTGAATGATGTAATGAGAAATAGAAGAGCATTCCCTCCTTGATCTCCTTCTGCCAGTCTGGTCATTTGTCCTGGAAACTTAGGCAAATCTCTGGGGTTGTTGCAGGTCTCTTGGCTACCACCCATCCTCTACCCTACTCCTAGTCTTACACATCTGATGGTTTGAGGGGAGAAAAGAAAGTTGTCAGATATCCTTTCTGGAGCTCTAGTTACCTATAGGTCACCCTTTTCAGTTCCTGACTCGATTACTAAAAAAGGGAATTATGTTTTTATATCTTTTGTATCCTCATTTTATGTGTTTTTAAAATGCAGTTATTAAAATTGTGTTAATTGCATTTTGTGGTTTATAAATGTTCCTTAAATTTTTTTAGGAAAAAAAACACTTGACCCCTCTGGACTAACCCAAATTTAGCTGTAGATCTTAACTATCCATTTTCCATTTTCCTTTTCCTTTGCGAAATCATCTTTCTTGTTCTACCCTCTAAAACATGAGTATCCTTTTGGGCTCTCTCTCTCTCTCTCACTTTCTCTCTCTCTCTGTCTCTATCTCTCTCTCTCTCTCTTTCTCTCTCTCTCACTTTCTCTGTCTCTCTTTTTCTTTGTCTTTGATTTCATCCACTTACATGAAAATGCAAATCAATCTCAAAATCTGTAGATCTAGTCCCAATCTCTTTCCTAAACTGTCCCAATTATTGCCTATTGGACATATTTAACAAGATATCTCTTAAAATGCTGCAAGTACCCCTGAAAATTTTCATTATATCACCCTAAACTTTCCTTTGTTTATCCTTCCCTAATCTTGTTAATGACATCACTATCTTTCCAGCCACCAAGGTTTACCACATCAAAGTAAACTTAGTCTTCATTCTCCCTCACTCATTAAATCTAATTAGCAAATCTTATCCATCCTGCTTTCTACACTGTAGCTCAAATCCTTCACCATCTCTACACTCAGATTTCCAACTCCCTACTCCACATTTTCTTCATTACTTGGATCGCTGAAAAAAAGTCCAATTGATCTAGTAGCTCTGGTAGCTCTGCTATCCAATTCATCATCCACAAGGCTGCCAAAAATCATATTTCTAAAGAATAGATCTGACTATGTCATCTCACTCCCCTTCTTAGGAATATCTATTGCTTCCTCATTGCCTCCAGGATCAAATATTAATTCTGTTTGTCTTTTAACAATCTTTAAATCTTATCCTAGCCTATCATTCCAGGTTCATTACATACTGTTACTTGTGAACTGCAATTTAGGCAAAGTGGTTCATTTGCAGCCCTTTCTTTATGGTATTTCATCTCCAATCACAATATCTTTACAAAGGCTATTCTCCATGGATGGAATGAATACCTCCTTCATATTGACTTCATAGAATCCCTAACTTTCTTATATACTCAGCTCAACTATCAACTCCTACTCAGTGCCTACCCACCAGAAATTCTTTTTATATAGTTAATTTAACATTCAATATATATTGTTTCCCCCAATAAGCTCCTTTAGGGCAGACATCATTTAATTTTTTTGTCTTTGTAACTTCATGGACAAATATAGTATATGACAAATTGCAGGTTCTTAATAATGTTAAATAGACTTGATTAAAATTTTTTCCCTTCCTGTAAGTGGTTACCAAAGCTCCCTAAACTCTAAGTTTAAATGGTGTTCAATCCTGCAGGCCAAAAATAAAAAATAAAAAAAATCACTATCACTATTTCTTGTGAAAAAAATCATCTTCACCAATAGTTTACTTTGGAAAGTCTCTGATAAGTGCATCTATCAGTCTCCACAAATGTGGAGTCCACTAGTTCCTTTAAAAAACCCAACATAATAATGGTATTTTATGCTGGACAGCATTTATTTCTCCATATAAATATGCAAAAATGAGGAAATATTGTTGAGATCTTACAGAGAAATACTGAAAACACATAAAGGTAACTACAATAGGCCATGAAAAAGTCAATGAGCTTTTTTTTTTGTGGTTTCTCTCAAGGCAACTGCCAAGGATGTCACTGCCCTAGATATCATCCTTCTAAAACCTGGAAAGACTTACATGAATTGATGCAAAGCAAAGTGAGCAAAAATAGGAGAACATTATACAGTAACAGCAAGATTGTATGAGGAAGAATTGTGAATTACTTATTCTCATCAATAAAATGATTCAAGACAATCCCAAAGGACCCATGATGAAACATGCTATCCACCTCCAGAGAAAGAACTGATATTATCTGAATACAGACTAAAGTATGCTATTTTCACTTTTTTCTTTCCTTTTCCTCCCTTCCTTCTTTCTTTCTTTCTTTCTTTCTTTCCATCTGAGTCTTCTTGTACAAAATGACTAATATAGAAATGTTTTACATGATTGCAAAAAATAAAAAAGGGTATCATCCTTATAGTGTTATTTGGCAAGCACATATGTGTGCTTCTGCCAAATCCATTGGCAGGTCCTGATGGGTGTGTGTGTGTGTGTGTGTGTGTGTGTGTGTGTGTGTGTGTGTGTACTCTCTCTCCACACAAGCACACCAATGGATGCACTTTTAGGACCTCTGAAGAAAGAAAGAAAAAAAGAAAGTGAGTAGGCCTTGATTCCTCAGTGAAGTATCTTTTTATAGGCCAATGAAAAAAGCATGATTCCTCCCATAATAGCAAACCAATCCCTACTGAGTGAAAATCATGCCAAAGACATCCATTCTCTAGGAGCCAACCAGGAAAGGCTTTTATCTTGGAAGCATTCAATCAATGGAATTAAGGAGATATCCTTTGTGTTCTTCAGGTGCCAATAGTCATGGATACATTCTATTGATAGAGACAATTAAAAGTCCAAAATGGAGATAACCATCCTTTAAATTCATCAAGTTGATTGGGGAAATCCCATCATCACCTCTTACACCAAAATCCCAATTTAGAGGATTACCAACTGGTAAACTCAACAAATAAGCCCAGGAAACTCTTCTGATTGACTCCTTCCATTTCAAAAGACTCAGCAGATAACATTTTCTTACTTAAGGAAAAACAGAAAGTGCAAAATGGTGAGGTTTATTGTGTAGAGTATTGGATTTCAAGTCTAGGAGAGCAGGATTTGAAACTCAAATAAGCAAAGTTGTGTGACCCCAATGAAGTCAGTTAACTTTTTTGGTCCTCAGTTTCCTTATCTGTGAAATAAGGGAGATAAGCACAATGACCACTAAAATAACTTCCACCATTAAATCTATGATCCTATGAAAATGATTAACATAACCTGCTTCCATAATAAGAAAATATAAAAACTTAGAGGTTATAAAGAAGTATTCCCCTAGGGAAATAGGTATTTAGGTAAAATGATAATTTATACTTAGGTAAAATAATAACAGCAATGATTTGACTTACTGACTTCATATTTCCAGAACCTTGGAATAAGAGGTAATACTACTTCTGTGTACCTTGAACAAGTGATCACAGAATACACTGAAAAGTCAAGATATATCCAGAGTTGAAAGAGTCATAAGGCTTGATTCTGAGTAACAATAATTTTACTGCCTTTTTGGATATCAAGTCATTTTTTCTGTGCAGATCTATTCTCATTTTTCATAGGAAAAATGAATGGACTCGTTGAACTCAATGGACTCAATGAACACTAGAATTCCTTCCAACTCTTAACAATATGTCTACAAATTTAGATTTGGCTCCAGCAAATTTTATCCAAGATTTAATTTTTAGATTTGTAAATTTGATCCAAGAAAGAGGAATTTCTGAAGCTAAAATAGAAGACATTAGATAGATTTACTTGTGATAGGGAGGAACACAATATTTAAAATTACTCCACCAAAATCCCTAGTGTTAATGAAATGAAAATCTCTTGGAAAGAGTTGTTACAGTGTCCCCTTTTAAATCTATGAGGTTCAAACTATCCTGCTATCACCCCATTTCTTTGTTAGAATTGCTAAAACTTTGAAAATAATTATTATATTCTTTCATTTATGACATGGATCAGCCTGACATACAGTGAATAAACTAGTGAATTCACTAAGTACTTTCCTAAATCTACCTTAAAGGGTATTTTATAGCAAGAGTAGTATTTCATAGTAATATGTCTGATTATTAATGATCTTTGTCATTTCTTTTAGTAATGTAGTACATCTTTTCAATTGGTCATTTGCAAGTTGTAATTCTTGCTTTAAAAATGTTATATTATTTGAATAGTTACCTATTGGGAAATGATTCTTAGTATTACAAAATTTTTGTCAGCTCTCTGTATGGTTTGGGTATGAGACATTTATCAGAGATACTTAACATTTTCCCACTCTACAATTTAATTTCATTAATTCTATTAGTGTAAAAACTATAGTTTATTTAATTCAACTTATCTACTATCTATTTTGCCTCAGAGAATCTCATCTATCCCTTATTTGACTAAGAATTTTATCTTTTGTTTTATTTGTGGAAGATACTTACTTGTAAGTTCTCTGAATAGGTGAAGAGCTCATGACAAAACAAGAGGTAGAGAGGATAACAGAAAGTAAAATGGAAGATTTTAATTGCACGGAATTAAGAAAAAAAAATTTTTGTGTGCACACACAAAACCAATGCACCTAAAATCAGAAGAGAATAAAATAAATAGGAAAAAATCCTTTTGGGGGGCAATTTTCTCTAATAAAGGATTCATTTCTAAGATATATAGCAAGCTGATTCAAATTCATAAGAATAAATCTTTCTCCAGTTGATAAAGGTTCACAGGATATGAATAGATACTTTTCAGGAAAAGAAACCCATTCTATCAATAGCCATGTGAAAAATAATCTAAATAGCTAATTATCAGAAAAATACAAATTCAAATAACTCTGAGGTGCTTTATCACACTCATCAAATTGACAAAGTTGACCAAAAAAGCATAATGACAAATGTTGTAAGGACTATAGGAAAATAGGTGTATTTAATGCATTGTTGGTAGAGCTATGAACTAGTCCAGCTATTCTGGAAAGCAATTTGAAACTTCCCAAAAAGCTATTGGGTGGTGCATAACCTTTCACCTAGCAATGCTGTTATTAAATTTATGCCAACCCCCCCCCCACAAATAAATCAAAGAATGAAGAAAGGGACCCAAGTGTACCAAAAATATTTATAGCAGTTATTTTTGTGGTGGCAAATAATTGGAAATTGAAGAGTATCTATCCATTAGTCAATGACTGTACAAGTTATTGTATGTGAATATTACATAATACTATTGTTCTTTAAGAAATTATGAAAGGGATGGTTTCAAAGAAACCTGGAATACTTATATGAGCTGGTGCATAAGCAAGATAAAAACAACATTTTTCTGAAAAAAAAAATTCCCTAATTGTCTCAACTTCCCCAATGCAGCTCCCTAGTCTAGGTACACAAAAGGTCCCAGTCACATGTACTCAAAGAATCTGAGGCTTGATGAATTTGTGAGATCATGCTCATCACCATATCCTGATGACTTACTGACCTGAACCATTCCAGATGAAGAACAGGGCAGTAGTGTGTGAGGTGCTAGGGCATGTCCAAAGAAGCTAAGTGCCACTGTATTCGTTGGATATACTTACTATTTTAGGGCAATGTAAACCTACTTAGTTCAATGTTCATCAACTTAACAAGTGCTTCATTTTGTCCCAACATCAATCCTGACTTAAAAGGTACTAGCATGAGAGCATGCCTACAACATGGAGTAAAGTAAGCAGAACCAGAAGAATAATTCCTATAATTAGAACAATGTTGTAAAGACAATCAACTCTAAAGGACTTGAGAACTCTGATTAACACAATGAGCAAAGACAATTTCAGATGACACCTGATAAAATAGGCTACCAACCTCCTGAGAGAAAGGTGATGGGTATAGATTGAGGGTATAGACTCAGGGCATAGATTGAGATATATCTTGTTTTTTGAACAGGGTTATTGAAAGAACTTGTTTGTGTTGACTTGTTTAGATCGACTACATATTTGTAACAGCAGATTAAAGAGTTCTTGCTTTCTCAAGGAAAAGAGGAAGGAGGAAAGAGAGAAGGTGGATCTTCATTTGGAAAAAAAATTAAAATAATAAATCAGGTATTACAAGAGGCAAAACTGAGGAGACAAAGCATTCCAGGCAAAGAGGACATTTTGTGAAAAGGTACAAGAGCCATATTGGTGAGTTTAGGGGAAAAACAAGTAAATCGGGTTGACTTGAATAAAGAGAATGTGAAAGGGAAAAAGAAAAAGAAAAGAAAAGAAATCTATAAAGGTATTCTGCATTCACATTATGAAGGACTATAAATGTCAAACAAAAGAGATTTTTTCCACTTGGAGGCAATCTTAGTCTATAAATATGCATTTATTAAATACTTACTGTGTGCCAGACACTATGCTAAGTGATGGGGATACAAATAAAAGTAAAAAAAAAAGTTCCTTCCCTTTAAGAGCTTATATTCTAAAAGGAAACTGAAAATGTTGGGGTGCAGGACAAAGTACTGGCTCATGGCATGATGGAGAAGTCCAGAAAAGTGTATTCTGGAAGAAAATGAAGAGATAGCTAGAGTGCCCTCCTTAAATGGTTCTAAGAGTAAACCCAGGAGCAAAGGTTGCTTTCAAGGTGTAACTAACTGAAAGAGTTTGAGAAGGGGTAATGTCATCATCAGAAGCATGTCAAAGATATATTAATTTGATTCATTTGGCCTCTGCTCCAATTATAAGCTGCAAGAGGATAGGATCTTTGTTTATATTTTTGAGTGACCTAAAGCACACCTCCATGTATATAGAACCCTTAAGGAATGCTTCTGCGAGACAGATCACATCATTTATTTCTATCGTTTTAGCATCTATGTGATGTCATTATCTAGCTAATTTCATTTGAACTAATTAGACTTCTCTCTGAAAAAGAATTGAGAATGACAAGATGGTGAATGGACAGAGGAAACTGAGACCACAAAGATTTTTACCATTCAACAGCAACTGAGATGCCAGAGGTAAACAAAGGTAAAACGCAGTGAGAAATGACAAGGAGAAGCAACTTGGGTAACTGAAACAGTTTTATTTTGTTTTTAGTGAACAAGGATTAGTTTTTAAATAAATGAGTACATAAAAAAGGTTCTTCCTTTCTCCTTTATTTTGTTTCATGGTGTGATGTTTTATATTCATACAATATCTCTACTTTGAGCTTATTATAGTATAGAGTGTAAATTATTGGCCCAAACCTAATTTCTACCAAATTGCTTTTCAGATTTCTCAACTGTCATTGTCAAAAAGGTTGTCCTACTCCTGCTAATTTATATTATTGCCAAGTTTAACAGATAGGGAGCTACTGTTTGTTTTTGTTTGATTTTTAATTATTTCAATGTCTCTCCTGTTTGGTCTATTACACTGATTTTCTTTTCCCTATTTTTAAGTAGTACAAAAGTTTCAGCATTATTATTTTAAATTTAGTTTGCAGTTTACTGGTGCTATTCCTCCTTTATTTATACTTTTTTTCATCATTATTTCCCATGATATTCTAGATCTTGTAATTCCCCAAATTAATTTTGTCATTATTTTGGATTATTTGATTGGGAATTTGATTAGCATAGCACTAAATCTGTAAATGAATTTAAGTAGTATTAGCCATTTTTATTATATTTTATTTTATTGGCATGCTCTAACTATAAGCAGTGAATCAGTTGCCTTTATTTCTTTAGAAGTTATCTTTTTTTAATTGTAGTAATACAAATCTTGCACGTATTATAGTAGGTAAACCCCCAAATAACTTGCACATTTTTTCTTTATTCTGAATGGAATTTATTTTATCATTTCTTTCTGATTTACGTAGTTCTATGTAGAAATAATGATGACTTTTGTGGAAATACATTTTATATCTTCAAATTATTAATCCTGGAATTAATTTATTTGCCAATTCTCTGGGGACT
Source organism: Vombatus ursinus (assembly GCF_900497805.2). Classification (NCBI taxonomy): domain Eukaryota; kingdom Metazoa; phylum Chordata; class Mammalia; order Diprotodontia; family Vombatidae; genus Vombatus; species Vombatus ursinus. Next base: position 15,021,744 of record NW_020940360.1, on the reverse strand, counting down.
TCTAAGTGCACTATCATGTCATCTGTAAAGATAAATTTTATATATGTGTATGTACATATATGTTTATATACATACATGTGTATATGCATATATACATATAGATACATTTTGATCGATTTTTAAAATTTAAGAAATTATTTTTATTCAGGTGATGGAACATTTTGTTATGATACCTAGTATTTCTAAACCTATATAAAACTATATAAAAACTGCCTATTCATATCCTTTGACCATTTATCAATTGGGGAATGATTTGTATTCTTATAAATTCAACTCTACTCTCATTTCTTTAGACCTTTCAAACTTTGTTAATGTTATCCAATGACCTTTTCTAAATCTTTATTCTTCTTGATCTCTCTACAACAACTGTTAATCACTCTCTCTTCCTTGATACTCTCTTCTTTCTAGGTTTTTTAGGACACTGCCTTCTTCTGGTTACTCCCCATCTTAACTTGTTTTTACTACTCATTAATGAATTTGTTGGGCAGCTGGGTGTCACAGTAGACAGAGTTTCAGACCTGGAGTCAGGAAGACTGTTTGTGAGTTCAAATCTGGCATCAGATACTTACTAGCTGTGTGACTCTGGGTAAATCACTTACCCCTGTTCGCCTCAGTTCCTCATTGATAAAATGAGCTGAAGAAGGAAATAACAAGTTTCTCCAGCATATTTGTCAAGAAAATCCCAAATGAGGTCACAAAGAGTCAGACACAACTGAAAAAAAATGACAACAACAAAATGAATTTGTTTATTCATTCAGTATGATATTTATTGAACATCTCTCTGCATGCAAGAAACAGTGCAGGATACAAAAATATCAGGCTTTGTCTCTGATTTTTAGAAGCTTAATAATTGGATAGTATTTGGATTAGGGAGAGAATAATTATACTTTCCCTTGCAGTTCCACTTTAGTAGTGTCAAAAGAATGCCAAGGAGAAGGGAATCAATAAATATTCACCTGGCTAAGCAATTTAGAACTTAAAGATCAACTGTGGTTTCCCCACAAGTCCTTTGTAGAAGCCAATGGCAACCCTTGAATATTAAAGAAATAAGTGTCTGCTCACTCATGCTAAGCCTCTTACTCTCACCAAAAGGGTTGGATCACCCCCACTGAGGAAAGAAGTAAGTCAGTGATATCTTTTCCTGTCACCCTTAGGGTATTTCTTTTTCAGGGCAATTTTATAAATCTTATAAACAAATTTTATAAAGGATGGTAACTGACACTTATTTAGCACTCTAAAATTTACAAAGCATATAGTGGTGGAATGATGGACCCAAAGGTAAGACCTAAGTTCCAATCTGGCCTTGTAAACTTACTATCTGTTTGAACTTGATAAAATCACTTATCCTCTTTGAACCTCAGTTTCCTGATCTGTAAAATATGGATGATAATAGCATCTATCTCTAGGATTGCTGCAAAGATAAAATAAGATAATATTTGTTAAGCACAATGTAAACCTTAAAGCATTATATACATGCTAACTCTTTTATCATCATCATCATCATAATAATACCATGATAGTTTAGCATCAACCTTTAGAGGCAGATAATGCAGCTGAATTATGATTCTTACCTTGGAGTAATAAAACAGATGCATAGAGAGGGGAATCTTTAGTCACACTGATGTCAAGGTATTATGAAAGGCATCATGACGTAGTAAATTTAGCCCAAAGAAAATGGGTTGAAGTTTCACCTCCATCACATACAGACTGTGTAACTCTAGGCAAATCACTTAACTTGTCAGTGACCTAGGCAACACTGTAAAACTCTGAATTGTAGAGGAAATACTGGCTTTCTGATAAAGGAAGTTCTTTCCCAGTAGACTTCTATACTGAAAGAATGACAGATGCAGTGAAACATGATGAATGCCTTATCCTTGGGCATACAGGTAGTACGCAGTAGGAGCAGGATTTGAACATTGGTCTTTCTAACCCCAAATGCTTGCTCTAGCCATGATGCCATTCTGTCTCTTTGAACGAAAACATGCTTCAGGTCCATAATGTTCTCATATGCAATACCTACACTATAAAATTGAATGGGGTTTAAGCAAATCTTCAGTACTATCACTGATATTGTAATACTATTTAACTTATAACCTGAAAAATCAGTCTTCCATTTAGAGTCATATTACAAAACCTCACTTCTATCTGTTCTTCTCCCTAAACTGACCAGGGATATAGAAATGCATGTTTCCCAATACCTTTCCAGACTATTAGTTTCTCAATATAAACACCAAGGCCCATTCAGGGAAATAGAATGGAGGTACTTTATCTGGATATCTCTATATTTCTGCCAGGATTTCACTTGTAAAGAGTTATGGGGGGAGAAATTGTAAGAGAGAATGGACTGGTACTTTCGGTCTGCTCCAGGGCACCTTCATAGCTATAATGGAAATCACTAATCTGATTTTGGATTTGGGTATCTTAAATAGTTTCCCCAGGGAAAACAGCACCCAATATCATTCATCAATTAGACAGAAAATTACGTATTAATAACAATCTTTAACGGGTTCATTGTGTTTTCCATATACAAAGCTCTTTGATATAGCTTCCTCAAAGCCCCAATAGAAAGTAGGGAAAGAATTCTAGCTTTGGTTTTGCTAAAGCAGGACTACAAGTAAAAAGGTCCAAACAGTTGGTACAGGTTGAGTAGTAACTAGAGCCAGTGTCAATATCAGCACACTTGGTGGGAACCAGCCCTGAACTCAGAAGAAAAACTTTACAGAGCCAGCTTCTGAAACTCCTTTATGAAATGAAATGAATACATAGGGAGCTAGTTTGTGCAGAGGATAGAGTGCTAGACCTAGAGTCAGGATGACCTGTGTTCAAATTCAGCCTCAAACACTTCTTAGCTGTGTGACCCTGGACAAGTCACTTAAACTTCAGTTTCCTCAAATGCAAATGGAAGAAATAATAGCACGTATCTCACAGGGCTGTTGGGAGGATCAAATGAGATGATACTTTTAAAGTGCATAGCTCAGTGCATAGTATGTGCTAAGCACATGCTTAATGTTTTGTTTTGTTTTGTTTTGTTTTTTGCTTGCCCCCTCTTCCCATAAGCATAGCTTTCTAATTAAAATCAATTGATTGGTTGATGTCTGAATCAAGGACTACAGAAGCCAAGACAGATTCATAACTATACTTGTAAATAATTGGCAAGTCAAATAATTTTTTTGGCTTCATTTCAGTAGACATTTGGGTATTGATAGAAGGCAATTGTGAATTTCAAAGAAAGCCGAGAACATTAACAATAAGCATTGTGGATACTACAGTTAATTTTCTATGACCAGGTGCAGCATTTCAGAAGTCATTACATAACTCTACAGGAACCCTGTAATGACAAATGTTTGAAAATAATTCTCCCAACTTCACTTTCCTTTTCCTATTGTCACTTCAAATTCTCAATAGTGTGCAGAGGGCAAAAGAGCATGTGCCTCTTGATAAAATACAAACTTCTCAGAGTGAGATTTAAAGCCCTTCCTAATCTGGCTACCATTTACTTTATGAGTCTTACCCATAATTTCTCTTGGCAGTTAAGTAGTACATTGGACATGGTGCTAGGCCTGGAATCAGGAAGAACTGAGTTCAAAACTAGCCTTAGACACTCCATAGCAGTATGACCCCGGGCAAGTCACTTAGCTTCTGTCTGCCTCAGTTTTCTCAACTGTCAAATGGAGATAGTAACAGCACCTACCTTACAAGGTTTTTGTAAAAAGCAAATGAAATATTAGAAAAGTACTTTATGGGGACAGCTAAGTGGCCCAGTGGACAGAGCACCACCCCTGAAGTCAGGAGGACCTGAGTTCAAATCTGGCTTCAGACACTTACTATGTGACCCTGGGCAAGCACTTACCCCTATTGCCAAGAAGAAGGAGGAGAAGGGGGAGGAGGGAGGGGGAGGAAGGGGAAAAGGGGGACAAGAGCACTTTGCATAGTGCTTGGCACATAGTAGAAGCATAATAAATGCTTATTCCATTTTCTTCATCCTTTCCCTTAATCTAAATTGCATTCAAATTGATCTGCTCCCTGGTCCCTAAACTTGACATCCAATCTCCTATCTCCATACCTTTGCATAAGCTGCTCCCACGTGTGAACACACTCCTTCCTCCACCTTTTAAAAAGTGTTATCTTTTTTAAAGTTTATCTCATTTACCACCTTGTATAAGATTTCCTCTATATTTCTAATTGTTAGCTTTTCATGCCTCCTCAAAGAATTTTGTATTTACCCCTCTGTATACGTGTTCCAACCCTCAGTACAATCCAACTTCCTTGAGTACAATGCCTCTTCTGTTTTTTTTTTTGTTGTTGTTGTTGATTTTTTTTTCATTGTGTTGCCATGACAGTACCTTGAACACAGTGGTTACTTTATACAGCTTTAAATGAATAGGATAGAATATAGTGATTAAATAAGTATCTAACTCAACTCAAAAAATATAGAGTTGGTTGTGAGTATCTGTTCTGGACTAGGCCTGACTTGGGCTCATTCCCTGGTAGTTTATATTTAATATTGGAACAAAATAAAACAATTGTAGATCACTCAATAGTTAAAAGACTTACTTAGGCAGAGTAAGGGAGCGATATAAGCATTGAGGACAGTTCAAATTGGTAATTAGTTCAAATTAGATAAGCAAAGGTCCTTGGCCTGATTTGCCCACTATTTTCTACCATTCAAGGATCAGAGTGCAACTGGAACTCCTTGTGTCTGCTTTGTGCTCAGGTGACCAGAAAATTATGTCAACAGCTTGAGCTTTTGGTCTCTGGAGACAACCAAGTCTCATGAAAGGTCTCAATAATTTTTAAGAAGAGAATAGCCTTACTTGCTTTGCACAGGGAGAGTTGCCTTCCAAAGTCTGACACTGGGACATTTGGATGATGCTTCTTTCCATATCTATTAAAAATGATTCCTTGACAAGGAATACTGAAGTTCTATAGTCCAAAAACATATTTAGGGCCAGTATACTCTATTTTTTAATTTAGGGGGCATAATAGCTGGTAATTTTTTTAAAAGAACCAATATTGAGATATATCTTCTAAAATATATCCCTATATCCTCCTTCTTGGTATCAATGCATACTATATTTCTTTAATATTCTGGTCTTAAACCTTTGTGCAGAACACACTTCAATATAAGTAGTTCTTCTATATACCAACTCATCTTCCATCTATCCATCTACCATTCTTCCATCCATTTATATATATATTCAATAAGTTTTGATGTATGAACAGGAAAAGATATAGTCTGGGAATGTAGTCAGAGTGAGGGATAACATGCCTAGCAGATATTAAAAGATCAGAGATAGATTCCTCTTCCTTTTTCTAAAGTTACTAATGATATTTTAAATGGCAAATGTAAAAGCATTTTTTCTCAATTCTCATCCTTCTTGAGCTCTACAAGATTTCACAATGTTGTTCTCCTTCATTGGATATATTGCCTTTTTTGAGGTTTTGTGCCATTGCTTTTCTTGATTCTTCTCCTTGTCTTAAAATGTTTTTTCAGTCCTCTTAGCTAGATTATCATCCTTGTCATACCTCCAACCACACCTGCAATGCTCTGTCCTGGACCTTTTTCTCTTTTTGCCTTACATATCATTTTTGGTGATATCCTCAATTATCACTGATTGAGTTTTTAACTGTATGCAGATTAGCATATCTGGCATTAGTCTGTTTTCTTAAATTCAATCTTTCATCTTTTTCTGCTTTCTGGATGTTGTGGACATTTAATATGGACATCAAACTCAATATACCTAAAATAGAACTTACTGTGTTTTCCCCAAAGTCCTCTCTTTTCTAAATAGCTTTATTACTGTCAAGAATAACCATTATCCTCCCAGACCCCTCAGGTTTGCAACCTCATTGTTCTCTACACTTCTTCACTCTTATTTACCCCCCACATCATCTAATCCATTGCCAAATATTGGTGTTCTGCCTTGATAACACTTCTCATATATATCACCTTCTTTCAACTCATATAACTCCAACCCCACTTCAGGCCCTTATCACCTCTTCTCTGGACTACTTCATTAGCATTCTACTTGGTCTCCTTGACTCACATCCCTCCACCCCCATCCCCACTCCAATCTAGTCTCCATACATTTGCCAAAGTCATTTTGCTCAAGTGTAGATCTAACCATGCCAGTCCCCTTCTCAATAAACTCCACTGATTCTCTATTACTTACACAATCAAATAAAAAAGTTAACTATCATTGAAGGGTCTTTACAACCTGCCCCTTCCTTAGCTTTCCAGTCTTCTTACATTTTGCCACACTTACTCCTTTGAATGAACAATGCACTATACTCATTGTATATTCACTATAGCTCATTGAATGAGCTATAAAAACTAAACACATCATTCTATTGAAATAATCTCTTATAGAGATATTTGACAGATAAAAAAAGTATAATGCAGAATGTCATGTTAGATGGATAAGAATGGTATGAGGAAAAGAGCTACCTGAGGCTTTATTGAGGGAATGATGGAGGCTTTTGAATAACACTGTCTCACATGAAGAAAATGCTTTCTGATCTAATCTTTGCTTTTTGAAATCCTTTGTTTCTTTAAAGATATAGTTCACACAACACCTTGCCCCCTGGACATTGTGCCTTCCCCTCTGAATTTGTCTTCCTTCTATTCTATCCATAACTTATATTATTTAATATCTCCCGCGTTAGAATGTAATTTCCTTGAAGGTAGGGACTGCTTTTGTATTTTTAGTTTTTCTTTGTATTCCTGGCACTTAGAGTGGTTCCTAGCACATAGTAGGCACTTAATAAATGCTTGATGCATTGATCTGGCACATAGGGCAGATCTTCTATAGATGAGTTATGGAATGACATAAAAGGATTCAGGTTGTAGAATGGAAGGAAGAGACTTTATAGATCATGTCTTCCAATACAACTTTTTTATTTTTTTTTAAATTTTGGGCTATCAGGGTTAAGTGACTTGCCCAGGGTCACACAGCTAGTCAATGTCAAGTGTTTGGTCTGAGGTCGGATTTGAACTCATGTCCTCCTGACTTCAAGGGCTAGTGCTTTTATCCACTATGCCACCTAGCTGCCCCTATAGTACACCTTTGCCAGTGTGTGGCAGAACTTAGATAAATACCATCATAATCAGATATAATTCTTTCTATAGCTTTAGTGCTTACATAGTATACTAAGCCCAGTTTCAAGAAAGTGGGGAGTGTGGTAACCCTTGGTGTCCTCGGTCCTAATCCCAGCTCTGCTGCTAATTAGCCATGCCCTCTGGAGCAATATACTTAGCCTCACTGGGCCTTAGTCAAAATGAGGTCTTATCTGTAAACAAGTTTTTCTACATTATGATCTCTAAAGTTCCAGCTAAGTTGAACATTTTCAGAGTCTATCTTTCAGCATCAGCACATGGTTTTTTGTTCCCTGACAAGTACTAAAAATAACAGAGAGATGCAAATGGAATATTAGAATCTTTTGGATGCCCTAAAAAATTATTTACAAAAGACTTTCCTGCCAGAAAAAGCAGTTGGGAAATTATATTTAGAAGGTGGATTACATGTGGGACTGACTTAAGTGAGACTCACAGCTACCCAAACCTTCACCTGGAATTCAAAACAAATCTCTTCTGAGGTTGAATGCAATTTTATTACCTTTTTTCATTGTTCTTTCTATTTTCTCACTCCTCTGCACTGCCTGTTTCCAGGTGAGATGGGAAATAGAAGAACCAAAATACCATAATAAGAAAGGATTTTCTTGCAGTATCTGCAGTCCAGCTGGAATTGGAGGGAAAAAAATCTCACAAGCAAAGCAAATCTTGGGGTCATCCACTTTGGCTGAATGGAGAGGGTCTGGCTAAGAAACTGATGGGCTGTGTATCTAAAGTTTCAGCCTGCTAAAAGTATCTCATTCCTCATTTCAATAATGGTAATTTACACACACACACACACACACACACACACACACTCATCTCAGATTGCTTAACAGGCTGGATAATTAACAAGCTCTCTTTGCCCTATTTGGGAACTTGTCTGGAGCTGTGAGGTTCCAAGGTGAGCCCCTCCCTCCCTGAAGAAACAAATTATTAGAGGATGTGCAGACAATTCAGACAAGGATAGTATGTAAAATCCACATGAAAACTGCAAAAATGAATCAAATTACGTTCAGGGTGCTTAAGAGCAAATTGAAAATGAGGCCATTTCTTATTCAAGAAGACTTCCTTCTCAGCTTTCTGGGAATGCAAACATGCAGCTCGCAGCAGAGGATCAGGTCACCCACTGCCTGGGGAAAGCAGCTTGAATTTTATTACCTGGGTGATCTCTGGCAAGGCACACGCTTCAGGAGGTAGAAACCCCAGTCCCCTTTACTTTGTCTCCTTTGCTGATTTTTGGCTCTCATAACATTTTAATTAAATTTGGGCTTGTCTTTCTCGCTCACCTTACTCTGTGCATCAAACGGGGAGCTTCTCACATGTTGCCTGACTGCGGTCCCTGCAAGCCTTCAATTCTGCAAGCAGGTTTCTTGCCATACAGAGAGAACTACATTAAATCAAAGCCCAGGTAACCTGCGGTCCCACTGCCTGATAGCAGCACATAACTTCAATGTGACTTAGAGAAAAAGATAATGAATTCTCTCATGCAAATTTACACACACGGGTCAACTGCAAAATACCTTTGTGTTTGATAGTATGCTGAGTATTTGGCATTTGTCATGCGATAAATAATTCATCTTGCATAGCCACTTGCTATGGAAATGAAAGTCTATGTATATTAAGGCATTTAGCACTTGGAACAAAATGGACAGCTGGGGCCAAATGAACGTCTCTTAGGATGCATTACCATTACTGCTCCCCTGTGAATTTTTAACTCTTCACTTCTGAGAGTCATAATGAGGATCGTAATTTAATAAGGCATGGGGGTTCATTTTGATGCAACCAGGGTTACACCAAAGTAAATGAATAATTTAGAAATCCTGGGAATTTGATGGTTTCTGAGCTTTTCTGTGGTTATTATTATCAATAATGTTCCAGGAGTCAATCTGGTTTGCACCCTGTGCAATTTGGGAAGGTGTCAAAGGTGAAATACATTCACGTGCAAAGGAAGGTGAATGAATACAAACATGATTTTAAGGTGACATTTTGCTATATTAAATTAGCTTCGTATCTAACAACCAAATTCTCAGTCACCTCTACAGCATGAGCATGCCTTTAAAAAAAAGGAATGTTTTTGTTAGAGACCTAATATTTAACATTCATACACAGAATAAACTTTTTATTAACTATTTACATTTTAGTTAATATACTTGGAAGCATAAAAAATCATTATACTTTTGTCATTTCCTCACAGGAATTGGTGACAATTTATTCTCATTTGCTTTTTGCCATGTCACCGGAGTATACTCCATTCTTTCGGTTTTACTTATTTGTTTTGTTTTACATTATTTCATAAAGAAAATATCTTCCTAGATTTCTTTTTTACCAGATTTTCCTCTTATTATTATTATCATTGTTGTTATTGTTCTTCTTCTTAACTAACTAGGATTAGTTTTTAAAATACCCAAATGCAAGAAGGTATTTGATTTTATTTTAAAAATCCATATCATAGTTAAGAACTAAATTAGTTAATATCAACATAACTGAAAAACACTGAATTATTTACAACAGCCCTACGAGTAGGTAGATGTCTTTCCTACAGAGTCCTTCAAAACTCATTTAAAGGAAGTATGGAAGAATCAACAGCAATGAAAATACAAAAGATGTTTTAAGATGGAACTCGGGAAATTCCTTTCCAGAAATCATTGACACGGCATGAATGAGTTAGGTAGTCAAAGCTGAAAAATGGGTAGACAATCTTTTGCCCCCCCACACACACACTAAAGTCCATCATCATAAACCCACTACTGTAGCTGATTCCTTTTACCTTCATTTCTAGAAGTTGAGGAGAACACTATCTTAGAGCTGAGGAACAATGAGGAGAGTAAAAAGTGGAACACTCAGTCAACAAACCAACAAGCATTATTAAGGGTTTACTACATGCCAGACACTGTGCTAAGCACTGGGAATACAAATACAAGCAGAAAGAAAGATAGCCACTGGCATCAAGCAACTTACAATCTAATGAGAGAAGACAACACTTTGAAAAAAAAAGTTGAAAAACATAGGGTGGAGGATGGGCAAGTTACCCCTGTGCTGGAATATAGTAGAGAAATTCTGGGGTACAGCATGGAGAGGAATGAAGACATTGTTGGTCTGGGTGCCTTCCTTAAATAGAGGTTTTGACAAGAGATGTCCAATCAGAGAGATGGGCAGAGAGAACTCCAATGTGTGAATCCCAGGACTGGAATGAACTTCCAGGATGAAGCTTAGGGGCATGGTAGAAGAGGTTCAGAGTGAAGCCTGGAGAAGAATAAGAAGGATTGGAAAGAAAGATAGGATCTTGTGAATCAGTAAGGGAGAGAAATGGAGAGAAATCTAAGTGGTAAAGGAGAGGACAATGCAAGAAGACATGAGAAAGTGCCACACCAATCAAACTACCAAAAAATTATGTTGTAGAGCTAGAAAAAATAATAGCAAGATTCATTTGGAAGAACAAAAGGTCCAGAATATCAAGGGAACTAATGAAAAGAAATGCTAGGGAAGGTGGCCTAGCCATTCCAGATCTTAAATTGTATTATAAAGCAGCAATCATCAAAACTACTTGGTACTGGTTAAGAAATAGAGTGGTGGACCAGTGGAATAGATTAGGTACACAAGACACAGAAGTCAATGACTATAGTAATCTACTGTTTCATAAACCCAGAGACCCCAGCTTCTAGAATAAGAACTCACTATTTGACAAAAGCTGCTGGGAAAGCTGTAAAAGAGTACTGTAGAAACTAGGCATAGATCAAAATCTTACAACATATACCAAAATAAAGTGAAAACGGGTACACAATTTAGATATAGAGGCTGATACTATAAGCAAACTAGGAGAGCATGGAATAGTTTGTCTGCCAGAATTATGGAGAACAGAAGAATTTATTATCAAACAAGAGATAGAGAACATTATGAAATGCAAAATGGATAATTTTAATTACATTAAATTGAAAAGTTTTTGCACAAACAAAGCCAATGCAACCAAGATTAGGAGGGAAGCAGAAAACTGGAAAAGAATTTTTACAACCAGAGTCTCTGATAAAGACCTCTTTTCTAAAATATATAGAGAACTAAGTCAAATTTATAAGAATACAAATCATTCCCCAACTGATAAATGGTCAAAGGATATGAATAGACAGTTTTCAGATGAAGAAATTAAAGGTATCTATAGTCACATGAAAAAATGCTCTAAATCACCATTGAGTAGAGAAATGTAAATCAAAATAATTCTGAGGTACCACATCGCACCTGTCAGATTGGCTAACATGACAAAACAGGAAAATGATAAATGTTGGAGTAGATGTGGAAAAATTGGAACACTAATACATTATTGGTGAAGTTGTGAACTGATCCAACCATTTTGGAGAGCAATTTGGAACTATACCCGAAGGGCTATAAACATGTATATACTCTTTGACCCAACAGTAGCACTTCTAGGTCTGTATCCCAAAGAGATCATACAAATCGGAAAAAGACCCACATGTACAAAAATATTGCAGCTCTTGCTGTGATGGCAAAGAATTGGAAATTGAGGGGATGCTCATCAGTTGGGGAATGGCAGTATTGTGCTATAAGAAATGATGAGCAAGTGAACTTCAGAAAAACCTGGGAAGACTTGTATGAACTGATGCTGAGTGAAGTGAGCAGAACCAGGAGAATTTTGTACACAGTAACAGCTACATTGTGTGATGACTGACTTTGATAGACTTAGCTCTTCTCAGCAATGCAAGGATCTAAGACATCTCCAAAAGTCTCATGATAGAAAATGCTATCCACATCCAGAGAAAGAACTATGGAGTTTGAATGCAGATGGAAGCATACTATTTGCTCTTTTTTTCCTTCTGTTTTGTTTTGTTTCTTCTTTCTTGTGGTTCCTCCTATTCATTCTAATTCTTCTTTACAATATGACTGATGTCAAAATACATTTAATAGGGATGTATATGTAGAGCCTATATCAGATTGCACACCATCTTGGGAAGAGAGGTGGGGACGGAGGGGGAGAAAATTTAAAACTCAAAAGCTTATGGAAGTGATTGTTGAAAATTGATAACAAATTAATTAATTTAAAAAATAAGACCTGAGAAAGTAATGAAAAGTGATCATAGAAAGAAAAAAGAAGAAATGATAAAGATAGGGAAGGGATAAAAGAAGGTAAAGAAAATCATATTTCAACTGAGAACTGCATTCACTTATTGATCCATTAATTGATGAGAGGACATTGATAAGCATCCCACCACATGGATAGGCAGGGTAGGTAATGATATGAATTTTGAATGGCAAAGTGCACATCTGGGTGGACAGGATAACATACATACATACATACATACATACATATATACACACATATATGTGTGCATGTATGTATATGTGTGTATATGTATATATATGTGTGTATGTGTGTGTATATCTATCTACCTATCTATCTATCTACATATATATATATATATATATATGAATACCAAAGTTTGAGGGTCATACTTTGTGAATGATTTTACTGTCTGGTTGAAATAGAGATTGTAGGATAAGAGGACAAATATAGGGAGAGAAGAAAAAAAGGAAAGAAGGAAAGAAAGAAGGAAGGAAGGAAGGACAGAGAAAGGGAGGGAAGGAAGTAAAGGAGGGCGATATGGAAAGAGGATGACAGCATCATCATCCAGGAGTTGAGAAGGCCATAAATTTGTTTCTCTAGGGATAAGGATAGGAACTGGATAAGGACTGTACCTGTAGCTTCTTTAATATGAGCAACTCCCAAGTGAAGGAATTTCCCTAGTAATTCAGTTTACACCTCTTTAAATTGGATATATGCTTACAGCACTGAAAGTTTAGGTGACCTCCCCAGGGTTACCCTTGACACAATACTATGTATGTGTCAGAGTGAAGGCTTGATATAAATGACATAAAATCTTACTTCTCAGTTTAATTACATACATTAGTCTATGTCATAGACTGACATCTAATTAAGAAAAAATTGCCCATGAACTAATGAAAATATCCATAGGTCCAACACAGCACCTCCTTTACAGATGACACATATAAAAAGAAGAGAACATTGTATAATTAGGCCATAAAGGAGATTCCAATAGACATTTTGTGGCGAATATTTCTAAATATACATTCCTTTTCACAAATATACCATTTAGCTGGGACCCTGACCTCAGAGATTTAAGTTGCTCCAGAGACACAGATGTGTGATTACATTGCATTTGGTCAGAGAATACTAAGCCTTTTTGTTCAACAATGATTTGTAAAACTTGTAACAATTTAATCCTCTTCCCCTTTCCCATCATCCCACTCTCATCTCCCTAATGTCTCCTTCTCCTATTCTTAAGAAGTCTCAGCTTCCCAGAGAGGTCACAAAAGAAATTGCCTGCCAAGCTGAGGATGGTGAGATGGCTTGGACAAACAAAACTGATATTGAGAGAACTAAGGTCCTGTGTACCTATATAACACATATTTATCCTGAAGAAACTCCACCCTGTCCAAAAATGTCTTTCAGAATTTTACTTGTGACAAAAGTTCAGTATTATACATTGAGAAAACAGCATAATAATAATTATAAAGCATGTCTCCCTAAATTAGTATTCATGGATCTGCAGGTGGGAACACCTAGGTGGGTAACTGCTCTCAAGTTCAGAGTACTCAGTGAGAATTCACTTCTAAAACTAACCTGACAAGCCCCCACAAATATGTCTACCTTTAATAGTCAACCAATACATACAGTTTTTCAAACAAAACCATTTATAAAGATGGCATAATAAGATGAATAGTTACACATGATTCCCCTTATAAAATGAGGGTTCATTCTCCCATAAGTACAAAGAGTGTCAGAAGGAAGAATAGGCACAAATATATAGTACACTAGTAATGAGACACACAATACAGAAAATACATGCAACCAAAGCAACTCTGGTCTCTAAGCCTCTGATATTGAAGCATCTCAATGTCCTTTTTCATCCCATGGTATCTTCCTTAACACAATGTCTCTTTGGATAGGTTGCTCTGCTGAGTCCCTAGTGCTACTTCTCTTTACAACTCAACTCCTGACTATCAGGACTAATTTTCTTATTCCTTGGCTCACTTCTCTGCTTCCAGAGATAAAATATCTCTCTGTCTTTGTCTCTCTTCCTCTGTCTCTCTCTGTCTCTGTCCTTCTCTGTCTCTGCCTCTCTCTGTCACTGTCTTGCTGTCTGTCTTCCTGTCTCTCTGTCTCTCTCCCTCTCTTTTTCTATGTGTGTCTCTATATCTCTCTCTGTCTCTCTGTCTGTCTCTGTCTCTGTCTCTCTCTCTCTCTCCAGAAATGGATGTGTTGTGCCTTTTATAAGGTTCATAATTCCATCACAAAGTTCCATGGCTGGGAAGGAATATGGAGAAATCCTTCCTCCATCAGTCTACTTCTTTCTAACACAGGATTACTCCACAAAACTTTTTCCTGTTTTCAAATGACCTAGATCTAGGAACATTAGCTTGGTAAAGTCCACAGGGGATGTGGTCAGTTTTCATTCAATTAATTCTAAGCTTTCCCTTTAATTTCATCAGAGAAAACTTTATACTTCATAAAAGAATCATAGGGTTTAGTCACATATTTGCACTTAATTTAACTTGTTATCATCTCCTATATTTGTTATCTTCTCCTTCCTTAACACAAACTGGGCTGCAGGAGAAATGAACCAACACCCCAACCTACACTGATGATAATATTATTTTCATCCTCAAATTCACTTGTTTTATGCTTATCTGAATAACTGTTGCCTCTTCTGAATGGAATGTAAATTCCTTGAAAGCAGAGACTATGCTTGTTTTAAATGATCATATTCCAGGAGCTAGCACAAAGTTCTGTACTAATTGCTGCTTAATAAAATGCCTGTAAAAGTGACATAAAATCTTACTTCTCAGTTTAATTATATACATTAGTCTATGTCATAGACTAACATCTAATTACTGAGTAAAAAGCTTGAATTTGCTTGTTGATTTAAATACTAATTTTTTATCATGACAACAGCCCTGTGAGATAAGTAATGTAAACATTATTCTCCCCATTTTGTAGATGAGGAAAGAGAAGTAGAGTGATATGCTCAACGTCAAACAGATAGGAAGTATCTGATATAGGACCCAGAGCCAGGTTTTCTATAAGAAGTTCAATGTTCTTTCCAGTATAACTTTATGTTCCCATGGAGAATTATCTAGAAATTGCTTCAGAAACTTCCTGATGATGCTTGTTCTTGCTGCTCTCGAGAAGAGCTGCTTTTATGCCTACTTAGCTTTGCTAACTCACTGCACATGGGAGAAAATGTAGGCAGTGTCAACCCTGCCTCTGATACACTGTCACATGCTCAGGACCTAGCAGGATCTCTATGTCTCACAGATTCTCAATGCACATAATAGCAAACATTTTACTCAGCTGCACCGGCCTATTCTATGCCTGTTCATGGCTTATGACTGAAAAAAGAAACTGACATTTGTACAACACTTTGTAGTTTTCAAAGTCCTCCCATGTATATTAATCTCTGTTTGCCTTCGGGACAACTCTGTGAGATGGACAGGGTATGTAAGGTTTTCTCATTTTCCAGATGAAGAAATCAATCAATCAAGAATTTAGTAAGTATCTATGTGCCATGAACTGTGCTTAGTACTGGATTGGACTTACAAGGAGAAAAATGAAATGTCCCTTGCCTTCAAAGAGCTCAAA
This sequence comes from Vombatus ursinus, assembly GCF_900497805.2. Classification (NCBI taxonomy): domain Eukaryota; kingdom Metazoa; phylum Chordata; class Mammalia; order Diprotodontia; family Vombatidae; genus Vombatus; species Vombatus ursinus. Next base: position 15,005,962 of record NW_020940360.1, on the reverse strand, counting down.
CGCTATACAGGAATATATATATATATATATATATGTATATGTATATGTATATGTATATGTATATGTATGTGTATGTATATGTATATGTGTGTATATATATACATAAATTCAAAATGTGTAGAAAATAAATACTCGGCAAACAGCTAGGAATGGAGAGAGATACACTAAGGGGATCAAAAAAGGCTCATGCAGGAGGTCATCATTGGGCTAAACTTTACAAGATTCTAAGAGGTATAGGGTATGAGGAAGAGCTTAGAGGAATGAGGGATAGACTGTACAAAGGCACTGAATGGGTAGATGAATTGTACTATTTGGGGAACAGCAAATAAGCCACTTTGACTGCATCATGTGATACTAAAGGAGAGGAATGTACAAGAGGTCTGGAAACATTGGTAATAATCAACTTGTGATGGACTTTAAATGTCAAACACAGGAATTTGTATTTTATTGATTCAAGGCAAGAGCAAAACACTGGAGCTTTTGCACAAGAGAAAAAATGGTAATATCTTTGTTTATGGAATGATCATTTGGCAACAATATGGAAGAAAGATTGGAGAGAGGAAACACTAGAAAGAGGGAGAAAATTTAGTAAGTTATGGCAATATTTTAGGTAATAAGGGAACTTGAACTAGGATTATAGCTGTATTGTTAGAGAGAAAAGTGTGATTACAAAAAACTGAAACCGAGGAATAACAGGTGGTATGGTCAGAGCACATAACCAAAAAATAAATAAATGAATAAAGTAGAAGTGTTTGAACTAAAATCCAAATCTTTGATTTCTTTGTCTAATGTATTAGGCAGAATATTTTGTCTTTATGTGATCAAGTTTTAATTTCGTGCTTACCCATGGAATGTGTAAGGACATTTGGAAATTGTGGTGCATATTTAGAAACCATCCCATTTGCAGCTAGGTGGGTCTGCTTAAGTTCCAATCAATTCATCCTTGGTTTGAAAAATAAAATAAAATATTAAGTATCTTTCAAAACTAAGGGAGGAATCAGTATACTTTGAAAGAAATTAAAAGAGTGATCTACATGTGATTGAAAAGTATAAGAAACAAAATGAACTAGGGCTAAGAAACAAAATGAAATCCATGAAAATGTATTTATTATGGGAACACTTATATGGATGGATATAGAGTGAAGTAAGCAAAACCAGAGGGGGGGAATATATATATATATATATATATGTGTGTGTGTGTGTGTGTGTGTATATATATATATACACACATATATATATACATATATACATATATAGTGACAAGGAAATGACATTGTAAATGCTAATTTGAAGATAAAGAATAATAACAACACAAAATGAAACTAAATGCTACATAATTATGAGGACACTTAGGCTAAGAAAAAAGAAAAAAAATTCACCCCTCTTTCTATCTGAAGAAGGAAGTGAATATGGGTGCAGAAGACTTCGTTTCCTAACACTGTTCTTATGTTGATTAATTTTGCCAAACTTTTTTCTTTTCTTTTTTTTTTTTCTTGTTATTGATGTTTTGAGGAATGACACAATGGGTAGGAGAAGGGAATGAGTGAATTCAAAAGTGAAGGTGATGTACCATCTTTTCAAAAGCAAATGAAATGCTAAAAATAAAAAAAAACAGTACTAGTGAGGAATTGAAGTTTGAGAACTGAAATCTTAGGAGTTCAAGAAGCACAAAAGGAAAACTATTTATCATTTAAGGCAATTTGTCTAAAAAGAAGAATTTCCCAAATTTTATCCTTTTTGATGGCATCACCAATATCATATCAGAATTATTGCATCCTGGTTGATTCTTCTCTCAACTGATCAGTTTCAAAGCCCTGTAAATTCAACAACAGTCAATTCTCTTGTGGACTACTGAGTAGGGTGTTGGACTTGGAGAAGAGAAGATCTGACTTTGACTACCCTAAAGTTGTATATTAATGATACTATTGTTTAAAAATAAAACACTTATGAAACATCTTCCCCATACAGGGCACTATACTAGCTGCTGAAGGAGACATAAAGTCTATGTTAAACAATGTCCTTGAATTCCATGAGCTTACAGTCTTGTAAAGCATTGTCAGAACAGAGAGAACTATTATACACAATATTATATGATAAACATGAATTGAAGTGTTGTTAAACAAAGAATTATGCGAGATCTTAGTGAGAAAATGTTAACCAAAGGGGAAGAAAAGCTTCATAGAGGACATGAAATATGATTTGGGTTTTAAAGGATGGATAGGGATTAAATTGACAAAAAGAGGGAAGGAGGGCATTGTAGGAACACAGTGTGGTGTGTCCAAGGGCACAGAGACAAAAGATGGTGCCATGTTACAAGAAGAGAACAGTCCAATTTGGCTGGATAACAGTGTGAATGAAGGGAAATGATGTGATAAGACTGAGAAGATTGACTATTTCCAGGAAGTAAAAGGATTTAAATGATTGTCAGAGGAATTTGAAGTTTACTTAGTAGGTGCTAGGAGTGAATTTAAGATTTTTATGAAGAGAAGATCAACAGTGAAGTGGTCAATCTATGGGTTTGAATAACTAGGGTAAGAGAGTAGAGGTGGGAAGATTTATTAGAAAGTTATTACAGTAATCCAGGCAAGTGATAATGAGGTTTTCTACTAGGATATTGGCAACAAAGATAAAGAATAAAATTCAGAGACTTCTGAAAGTAGGATGGAGTCTCAGCATGTAGTGAGATTCTACTAACCATACATTTTCAAATAGAAACTTCATCTATTCTACATCATAGCCTAACTGAACTACTAGATATTCCTCAAAATTTCCATGTCCAATCTCACCACTATATATTCGTACCAGTCATTTCTTTGCTTAGAATAGATTTTCTTTCTAAGTTTTCCAGCTAAAGTAATTCTCTTAAAAACTTGGGTGTTGGTTGCTTCATGAATCCTTTGTGTATCTTTACCCCTTTCTTTCTGATTATGCATTTTTTCTATGTAAGTTCTTCTACATAAATAATGCTGATTCTGTTGTCTCAGGGATGTACCTACTATGTTTTACCCTCCTCAGAGTTCTGGAGTAATCTAAGGGGGCTGGAAAATCCCAGCCAGCACTGAATCTAATCATTTTAAAGATGCTTGTGGGTTTTTCTCAACTATATAGCAGACCAATGTAGAATGTCTATGCACACTCCAGTCCTCCAGGCTCCTTAAAGCAGTTCCCTAGCTTCTTTCATATGGATGGCATAGTTATAGGCACAATTGTAAATGTACAAAAAAGAAAGAAAAAGAAACTAATGGAGAAAAAAAGAAAAACAAATAAAAACGATGCAAACTAGGAAGGAGGGAAGGAAAGAATGAAAGAAGGGAGGGAGGAAAGAAGGAATTGTCATCTTAGCTCAGTGTTATAATGGAGGTGATGTTCCTAGTGCCCTCTGGGCTCAAACCATATCTAGAGTATCATGGTAAATATTGGTTGCCCCACTTTAAGGGAAATACTTATAAATAAGAGACAAATGTGTTTATAGAGTGTTTATAAACAAAATGTGTTTATGTGACGGATTGGAAAAATTCTGAAAAAAATGCCATATGAGAAGCAGTCAAGGAAATTGAGGGTATTTGGCTTAGAGTCAGAAACACATAGGAAGAACAAGAGAGCATTCTTCAAAGTTTGAAGGGCTGTTTTACCAAAGAGGTAGCATACCCATTCTTTCCTTTCCTGAGAGTATAGACCTCAAACTTTGGGGTAGAATTTCAAGAAAGGCAAGATTTCAACTTCATATGAGTGTGGGCTTCTTAACAAATGAAGCTATATCAAAGGCAAATTGGCTGCCTTAAGAAGCAACAATACCTTTGGGTGGCAGGCAATATATTATCCCAGCTTCACACAGGAGGATGCTGAAGCCTGGAATGTTTAAGTGCTTTCCTCACTATACAAGCTGTCTGAAAAAGTCCAGAGTGTAAGCAGGCTGATTTTTGCTAATTTTCAACAATTTCTCAATTTCAAAAGTGAGAAAGAAGTGATATGAAATATAGAGAATACCTAGTCCTAGTAAGTCAGCTTAAAATGTAATTAGAACAAATATTACTTTTTGTTTTTTCTTCTTATAAAGAATAGTCTAAGAATAGCAGCAAACTCCCAGTTTGCACCAGGCCATTACAATATTGAACAATATTTCTGTTCCCTGGCTATTGATTTAGAGTTATCTCTAAGCTAGAGATAGAGACAAAGATACACACACACCACATACACACACATATATACATATGTATATATGCATGCATATACACACCATATATAACATACATACACACACACTTATATACATTATTATATTTATTTATTTACTTAACGTGTAGATAATTTAGCTATCTCTAAGCCATATACATATATAATACATACACGCACATTCACATACTCATAAACATTGTATACATGTGTATATTTAATTAGAGTTTAGAGATTTAAGATACCTCTAAGCTATATGTGTATGTGTATATGCATATATCCATCTATTTTTTTTTTAGTTTTTTTAATTATTCACTTACTGGTTCATTTTACTATGTGTATTTCACTTACATATGCTATTTCATTTACACATTCTTTTTCATTATTTTCATTTGAGATTTTTACAGTTTTTTTCTTTATTTACTATTTCTTTTCATTAGTTTAGATGAAAATTTATCTTTTTATGGATTCTGCTTCTATTTCATTATTTCTGATGTATATGTGTGCACTCCCTAAGCCATCCAATGTCTTTTAAAGACAGCTCTTATCAATACAGCTTCCCTGAACTCTAGTGATAATATTTTATTAAATGTTACATTGGAGCTGAAATCCCTCACAGCAGGTAGCACAGAATCATTACCAGTTTGAATATTTTCTGTACTAAGATGATAATGATAAACACAAAGTCCCAGTGGGATACCTACCACTTATTACTTAATCCACAAACCCCCTACAGGTATGTTTTGGTGTCTTCAAATACCCACCCAAGGGTTATACAGAAGCTGAAAGCTGAAACACTGAAAGAGTTTTTATAAAGGTCTCCATATACAAAATAAGCTTTTTGCTGTGTAGAATTCATTTTACTAACAAGAATTATTATTATTTTAAACAGCAGTGTTTAGAAAAATCAGGCGTAACATGGTATAAAATATTTTTCTTCAAAAATATCCTGAAAACCTTTTTAATAATTCCAATTTTATGTTAAGAACAAATTAATGTTTTTAGATGCAATATGATATTCAAATGTAGCATACAAAAGAGTTCTAAAGGCAGACAGAATCTCCATGCAAAATAAACTCTTCTTATCTCAAGTACTAAGTTTAATTTACGTCATAGCTTAGAATGGACTTCATGCACAAAAGGTTTCATCATCACTGTGAGTAGAGTTGTCTGGGAAACAATCAACAGAATAAACCAGAAAGACTACTCATATTGTACTCCTAAGATGTGGGTTCAAATTCTGAATCAGTAATGTTTTTGACCATGAGTTAATTATTCTAGATATGAAGTTATTTTTCTTCTTTTTTCTTCTTTTTTTTATGTGGCATTTTATTTTTCCTCAGTTACATGTAAAAAAAACAATTTTTAACATTTTTTTTAAAACTTTGAGTTCCAGGCTCAGATTCTTAAGATCTGGCCCATTTGCATTAGCACTACAAATGCTTAGATTCCTTAAGAGACTGGCCAATATGGCTGATGTTCTAATAAACCTTGTCTTTGGCTGAAAGAAGGCTTGGGTCATATTCATTTGGACAAGACCCATGTGTCGTGATTTTGAGGTCCCAGCACCTCTAAACTTCCAAACCTCAACATTTTGGTGGCTGGTACTAGGAAGCTGCCTAACCCCAATTTCTTTTCTAACCAAGACTGGAAGATGTCTAAGCTTCTGCCCCCTCTTTCTTGCCCTGCAGTTGGGGTTGCTCTCCAAGCATCTAGGAACGATTGGGGGTACTTTTTGGGTGGACAGTTACAAGGCAGTCTCACATTTGGCCTGACACTCTCAGGCTTTCAGTCCACTGGTTCAGTTCAAGGCCATTGACCTGGGTACACCTTCTATGGCATAGAGGACAAGGATCTACACCCTATCCAGAAGTGTATGCCCAATTCTGTCAATTCTTCTGGTGCTATTGGGAAAACTGCAGGTGCTTTTTGGTTCCCTAAGGTTTATTTATTCCCTTCCCCCTACACCCCTGAATCCTCCTTCAAGAAGGCTACAGGGAAAAGTTAAAACAGCTAAAAGTATCTTAGCAGATTCTGGAGGTTTTGTGATTGATCTTTAAGGCATTTTGAAACACCTCTTTACAACTCTGGTCACTCCCTTTTCCCACTCCCTTCCCTTGAGATACCTCAAGAAGGTATCTTTGTTAGCCCCTCTTATAGGACAAGAGAGTTTCATCCTTCCCCCACCTCACCTTCAAATTAGCCCTCCCCCAGCTGGCAAAAGGAAGGAGGTGGGAGGGGCAACAGCTACAGCATAGGCCCCACTGGCAATAACCTTGGGCCCTGGGTCAACCTTTTTGGAAGTATCACCCAGGTTCAACACATCCTGGTCATCCCCTCCCACCCCCACCTCAACCCCCAGCAGCTGTGGGCAGAGAGAGAAAGGAGATGGATCAAGGCAAAGAAACTAGCCTCTGAACTTGGGTAAGCATGCTCTTTTAAAGTTGTAGTTTTAACTGTTAATGATGATATGTTTATTCTCTATGTAAAGTAATTTGGAAATGCATTTAACAAAACTGAAGTCACCTGATCAGTAATGGGTTTGTTTCAATTTTTAAATTGGTGAACTTTTCATAATTTGGTTACCACTAAAACAATTTAGCTATTGTTGATTATTATTTTAATGTGTAAACTTGCCAAAGAGCTTATTTGGATTATGGCTTGCTGAGAATTTGCAAGTATATAGAAATAATCTATAACAATTGACTTTTTATACCAGGACAAATTTAAATTTGAGATGTAAATCTTGGAAAAGTTTTTCCTAAGCTATGATTAGTGAAATTTGCTGTTTGAGGAAAAAGCTCATGGAACCGTAAATGATTTTATTTTGAGTTATCTGATGGATCATAATCCATCTGTAATCAATAGTCAATAATCCACCATTGAGAGAAAAACCACAAGCTACTCAGAGAGAATATGATATGTGTGGGATGTCTGCATTGGGAAAAGTTGAGAGGACAATTTTAGCCTCAATCTAAAATGGGATCCTCCTGACTCAGTTTCCCCATTGTGTTCCTTTGAAAAGGAATATTATCCACCTGGCTATTCCTGAGACTGGCTATGAGGTGGATTTAGTACTGCATGGTTGGAAAACTGTGAATTATCTGAATCTAAACAGCTAAGGATATTTATCCTGAAATATTTGGACCCTAAATCTAGTCTCTGCTTTATCTTTTTATAGCAAATTTCTATAACCAAAGCAAGTGGTCAGTAAAAGATCAATGCAAATGTGTGAGATCTTGCTGTTTTGACCTGAATGGGTAGTCATTCAATACCCCCCCAAAACTGAAATTAAATAAGAAACATCTTCAGTTTGGTTTGGGGAGGATAATTTCAATGATAATTGAAGTGAAAGTCAGTCTCTTTGCAAATTCATTTCTGTAACTATTGAACCCAGGGGTGGAAAACTTCTACCTGCAAAAGTGTTACTTAAACTTTTGAAAATATAAGGAGATCAGATCCTGCAGGTCAAATGTAAATTATTTTAATAGGGCTCTTACACTTTTACTTCTCCCTATATCTGAGCCCTGCAGTCTTTTCTGTCAGATTTCTATCTTCCAGACTACAATCCATTCACCTACAGTTGGTACCAAACAGCAGGTACTGGCCAATGTTGCCCCATTGTCCTCTGGATGCTGCCTGTGCTCAGTTCCAGTCAGTATCTTCTTTGGGACCCGCATGAGACAGGGACAGCTCTGTGCTCCTTGCCAGTAGGAAGCAGTTTCAGAAGCCAAGACCTTCACCCCTTACCCCAAAAGAATGTGGGTCCCATTTGTTTGAGGGGGGAATGATGGGGATGGGAACAGAACCACTAAAAGGAAAGACCATGTCTGTGGGACTGGACCCCCTAAAAAATCCCTGGACTTTTCTCAGATCTCTGACATTTGCCTAAGGCTGTAATCCCTTCATTGTGGCTATGCCCAATCTCCCAATTATGTTCTTGCCTCTTTAAAGTGAGATAATTACCCCATTCTACCTCTTTCTCCCAGTACATTCTTCTCTTTCACCCCTTACTTTTAGTTTTTAGATATCATTCCTTCATAATCAACTCACACCTGTGCCATCTGTCTATATATACTCCTTCTAGCTACCCTAATAATGAGAAAGGACTTATGAGTTACAAATATCGTCTTTCTATGTAGAAATATAAACAGTTTACCTTTAAAAAGTCCCTTATTATTTCTCCTAATTCTAGCTCCTTTGCCTTCCAGAATTTCAGATTCCAAGCACTCCAATCCTTTAATATTGAAGCTGCTAAATCTTGTGCTATCCTGATTGTGGTTCCATAATACTTGAATTGTTTCTTTCTGGCTGCTTGCAATATTTTCTCCTTGACCTGGGAACTCTGGAATTTGGCTATAATATTCCTAAGAGTTTTCCTTTGGGTATCTCTTTCAGGAAGAGATCAGTGAATTCTTTCCATTTCTATTTTACTCTCTGCTCCTAGAATATCAAGGCAGTTTTCCTTGATCATTTCTTGAAAGATGATGTCTAGGCTCTTTTTTTGGTCATGGCTTTTAGGTAGTCCAATAATTTTTAAATTATCTCTCCTGGATCTATATTCCAGGTCAGTCATTTTGCCAATGAGATATTTCACATTGTCTTCTATTTTTTCATTCTTTTGGTTTGTAATTTCTTTATTTCTCATAGAGTCATTAGCTTCCATTTGCTCCATTTTAATTTTTAAGGAATTATTTTCTTCAGTGAGCTTTTGGACCTCCTTTTCCATTTGGGCAATTTTGCTTTTTAAGGCATTCTTCTCCTCATTGGCTTTTTGGACCTCTTAGCTATTTTGTCTAGCCTGTTTTTAAGGTGTTATTTTCTTCAGTATTTTTGGGGGTCTCCTTTAGCAAGCTGTTGAATTGTTTTTCATGATTTTCTTGAATCACTAATTTCTCCTCCCAATTTTTCCTCTACTTCTCTTACTTGATTTTCAAAATCCTTTTTGAGCTCTTCCATGGTCTGAGACCAATTCACATTTTTCTTGAAAACTTTGGATGTAGGAGCTTTGACTTCGTTGTCTTCTTCTGAGTGTGTGTTTTGATCTTCCTTGCCACCAAAGTAAGTTTCTATAGTCAGAGTTTTTTTTCCCATTGTTTGTTTATTTACTCAGCCTATAACTTCACTTTCAAACTCTTTGTTAAGGTAGGGCTCTGCTTCCAGTGTGGAATTTCAGGAGTTTTATGCAGCTATTTTGAGAGATTTTTCTAGGGATCTGTAAGTTCTTCCATGTTTTCTAGGCACCTGTAAGTTCTTCTAAGGTGTTATGATCTAAGGAGAGGTGTTACTCCTTTCCTGGACTGTGCTCTGGTCTGTGAGTGACCACAAGCACTCATTTCTGCCTTGGAACTGTGAAGAGGTTCCCCTCTCCACTCCTGCTGCAAGCTCTACTATGCTAGCACACCTCCTTGCCCCAGAACTTCCACCCAGGACTGCAACCCAGACACAAGTATGGACAAAGCAACAGAGTTCTGCCTCAGTGCTAGCAAAAAGACCCCTATAATCTCCTACTGATTAGTTGATTGATCCCCTTACTGTCTGTGGGTTGAGAGCTCCAGAAGCAACTGCTGCTGCTGCCCCTATCACTGCCACTGCTGATTCTGTCACTCCCAAGACATGATCTTGGTTTGTTGGGACTGGGGCTGTGCTGGCATGGCCTGCACTGGACTGCACTCCTCCCTCACCCACATCTTTCAGACCTCTCCTGCCGACCTTCTCAGTTGTCTTTGGCATCTGTGGGCTGAGAAGTCTGGAAACCACCACTGCTGCCAGTGATTCAGTCCTTTCAGGCCTGCTCTGGGTTTGCTGGGTCTGTGCTTGGTTCCCAGTCTGTGCTGGCATGGCCTATGTTGGACAGCATTCCTCTCTCAGCCTGGTGCAACAGACCTTTCCTGTTGACTTTCCAGTTTGCCTTGGGCTGGAAATTTGTTTCACTTTGTCTTTTTATGGATTCTACTGCTCTAGAATTTGTTTAGAGTCATTTTTAAAGGTATTTGGAGGAGTTTGGGGGAGAGCTCAGGTGAGTTCCTGCCTTACTCCACCATCTTGGCTCCATCCCAAGTAATTTTTCTACAAAATAATGTTGCTTTTGTTCAGTCAAGTCTGACTCTTTGTGACCCCATTTAAGGTATTCTTGGCAAAGACACTGGAATGGTTTGCCATTTCCTCCTCCACTCATTCCTAGACGAGGAAACAGAGGAAACAGGGTTAAGTGATTTGCACGGGATCAAAAAGCAAGAAAGTGTCTGAGGCTTGATATTGACTCAGGACTTTCTGATTTGAGGTCCCGCACTTCATCCATGAGACCATCTAGCTCCCCTATATAAAATAATAGTGATAGACTAAATTAAGTTCCCTTTCAGCCCACAATCTTTTGTTCACATGAGAATCTGACATCTCAAAATTCCAAAATACATCCAAAATAAGTACACATTTTAATACTTTTGTTGTCTGTATCTTTACTCATCAGGCTTATAAGACAGCAAACCCCAAATGATTAGAGAGAACATTGATCATCGCAGGACTTTGGAGTGAAAAATCATTGTTCCAATTCCTATTGAAGCTCAACTTTTTTTTTTAATGTCACCATTTGCAGAGTACAAAATCAGCCACAGATAATTGAAAATTTGTTATAAACTATTACCTACTTAAAAATCCTTTTTATTTTTTCAGAGACTAAACATTAGATAAATCCACAGCTTTTCTTCTTGTAGTGAATTTTAGTCTACAAATAAAATAAGTCCGTTTATTATGATCCAGATGGAGTTGGAAATATTAGTTATCTAATTGTCTCTATAACTGCTAGCATATCTTTAATCTACAGCTATAGTAGTTTCCATAAAAATTTACCATAAAAAATTACCACTTCCCAACTAGTTAGTAGGAAAAAAGAAGTCTTCTATTCATATCTATTTCCTTGCCTCAGAATCCAAAGTCATACTTGAAATTAAAATTTAAAAAAACACCAAACCACATTAAGAGAATCCCAATTTATGCATTTTATGACACAAAACCCTACCAGAGCTTCCCTTCCTCTCCACTGACCACTTTGATTATAATTAAAGGCATATCTGCATGACAACAGAGAACAAAGTCTTTGGCTAAAGAAATAAGGCTTAACAATACTACTCAAACCTTGGGAATCTGCTTAAAGGAGAAACAAGAAGCACTGATTTTTAAATCCATGACTGAAAGGATGGAGTTGAGGTATGAAGGGCAAGAGACCTGGATGCCTTCTCAGCTTTTCTGAGAGAAACAACTGTTTCATCCCCAGAGGTCTTTGTCCTAGTAGCGAGGTCTAAGTCAAATTTCAAAGGTCAGAAAAAGTCTATCCTTCTGATCAACATAGCTCTCTTGCTATCAGCATCTGCAACCCTGTAGAAGGGAAAATGTCAATTTCTGATATGGTTCAGCTGTTTAGGCACTCTATCCCTCCTCCTGCTCCCAATTGCTAATGATTCTTTTCTCTCCCTCTCATATCTCCAGTTCCCAATCCCAAACTTTTCCTGGGCTTGTGTCAAAATCCTGCACAGTTCAAGCCTCATGATCCTTTCTGGACTAATACGATCAGCAAAAACTCCAACTCCCAGTATTCTCAAACAGTACCCAGCCCACTCCTCTGATACACAGCAAGAACATAACCTGCTCCATAAAGGCTTTAAAAAAAGGAATTTATAATTTAACTGGATTTTAGGAATATAACAATCTAATAGGTATCCCAGTGATTCTCAAATACTATACAGAGTTTCCACTGGGTTGTGTTGGGAAGTGTATAGAACTTACATGTACAATCATACTCTTCAACACTGGACTTCAGCTCCTCACAACAAAAAATAATATATTGTCATGAGTAGATGCATGTTTGAGAGCCACTGATGTGGCTATGATTAAGAACAATAAATGATAAGTATAAAAATGGTGGAAAGTGCTAGAAAAGTTCAGGGCTGACTGATAACTTCTTGGTGAGTGATCAAAGAAGACATTACTTAGATATGAATATTTAGCAAGGCTATAAGAACGGGCAAAAACAATAGTGAGAGACAGGCTAGTTTTTTGGTATCAGAAATAATACAACTCCAACACATATTAGCTGTGTGATCCTGGGTAAGTCATTTAACCTCTTAGTGCTCCCTATGATACTATTTATATGTTGCAGAACATGGTCTAATCTGCATTGGTAAGTTTCCTCATTGGGAGTTCCCTATACTAATGAATTCAAAGGTCCTGTGGAAAGGAAAGGAAGGAAGGAAGGAAGAAGGATAGAAGGAAAGAGGGAAGAAAAGAAGAAAAATATGACACAATTATGTAGTACTTTAACATTTTAAAACACTTTTCTTACAGAAATTGCATGAAAAAATAGTAATAACCAACATTTTGTGCAGCTTTTGAGGTTTGTCTTACAAAACTATTGGTAGTTTTATTCTTATTTTGATGATAAAAAGATTCAGAAAGATTGTGACTTTTTAACCATGAATATGGGGTAAGGGAGATAAGGATTTTTTTTTTTTGGTGCAGAAAACAGAAAGGCATGAAAGAAGCAAATATTATCTTGATCTCTGATAAAGAAAAATACACTCATTTGATGTAGCCTATTTCACTTCTGGAGTGTTCTAATTTTTAGGAGGTCTTTCCATATATCAAGGATAAATTTACCTGTTTGCAACTCCTACCTATTACCCATTAATTCTAATTACATTCCCTCTTTTGGAGCAAGCAGAACAAGTAAAATTCCTCCATGAAGTTCTTCTGGCCTTGGAAAATCTTTTATTGGAAGAAAATGAAGCACTCATAGGTCATTCAACAATTAACAACAACAACAAAAAGATTTATTTAGACATAGCAGAAGGATTTTCTACAAGGATAAAGGTTGATGACATCTCTAGTTAATTCAGCTGAGCAAAACTGTCCATCATGATTCTCTAGGTAATTTTAACTCAGGTGACAATTGCATATTCTGTATATTAAAACAGGGAATCCACCCTAATTCCAAAAATTTGTTCCATAAATTCGGTGAAACAAAGTTTCAAGGGCTACCCAGGCCAATAGAAACAGTATTACACATGGAAAAATATGTTCTTGAGCAGACAAAATTTGAACTATAACAAAAATTTAGTATTAATCTTTGTAAAGGCCTGGGGCTAAATTGGGTTCAGTTGGACTAGTTTGGACTGGTATGTACAGGATTCAGCTAGATTGAGCTAAATAAGGCTAGGTTGACCAGAGTTGTAGAACCCAAAAGAGAGTTGATCTTGACAAGACAAGGCACTTAACGGATGGGCAGTACAAAACTGACATAACAAGACCTTGGATGGGGTGCCAAGAAATCAGAAGAATTGGGACAAGAGCAGATACATTTATTGAAAGATAAGGTACAAAAAACCTGGCTAGAGGAAATTGGTAAAAGGAACTAAGCCTTTCCTTCCTAGGAATTCCGTAATATTTAACTAGATAGGATACTTCAGATATCAGTTGGGAGGTCATTTCTCAATAACACTAACAAACAACTACTATCGGGAACTGAGAAAGGTATAAAGAATATCCTCCATAAAAAGGGGTGGGGGGAGAGAAGCACAGAAAGAAGTTTTATAGAAATTAGGTTTAGATCAATATCTTACTATTCATCCCTAAATAAGCAGCTAATGGATTGTTGTTGTTGTTCATTCTTTCCTGACTGTTTGTGACCCCATGGACCATAGCACACCAACATTGTCCATGGGGTTTTCTTGGAAATGATACTGGAGTGGTTTATCATTTCCTTCTCCAGTGGATTAAGGCAGAGGTTAAGTGACTTGCCCAGGGTCACACAGCTAGTACACATCTAAGGCTGGATTTGAACTCAGGTCTTTCTGATTCTAGGCCCAGCACTCTATCTGCTGATCCACCTAGCTGCCATCAACCAAATGGCAACATGACATAAATAAAGAAAATCTCATTATAAAAATAAATAAATTAAATAGAAGGATTTTGGTTGGTTGTTGTCCTTCATGTTTGAAGAGGACCAAAATGATATCACTCTATTGGGGTTAAGGTATATTGTGTCTAACTGTGGCTGATCAGACCAATATGAGCTCAGAAGGCTCTATGACAGGTTGGCACAAATTGTCCAAATGAACATTTGGAACAGAGATGGCTTTAAATTTGTGCATCTTACATTTCTTTTTAGCTACTGCAATTCTGCTTTGCTCATACAGCACAGCATCTTCTTTGTTCCAGGTACACCATGCTGAGTGGCTCTATGCCAGTGTTTCCCATGTCTCACAATCAATTCCAATGTTCTTCAGAAAGACATTGAGAGGATCCTTATATTGCTTCTGTGTAAAGGTGCCTTGTGTCAGTACTCAGTAAAGGTTTTTTAGGCAAACAAATATTTGGTATTCTTATAATGTGGCCAACCCATCAGAGTTGTGTTCTCTGCAGTAGAGTTTTAATGCTTGGCAGTTCAGTTCAAGAAAGGACCTCAGCATCCAGTGCCTTATCATGCCAGATGATCTTCAGAATCTTCCTAAGACAATTCAAATGAAAGAGATTAAGTTTCCTGGCATGGCATTGGTATGCTTTCCAAGTTTCATAGGCATACAACAATAAAGTCAGCACAATGGCTATGTAGAGCTTCAGTTTGGTAGACAACCTAATACCTCTTTTCTCCCGCACTTTCCTTCAGGGCCTCCCAAACATTGAGCTAACTCTAGCAATATGTGTATCAACCTCATCATCTATGTGTACGTCCCTGGAAAGCATACTGCCAAGATAAGTAAACATCCACAGCACTCAATTCTCCATTTATTGTAACTGATGATTCTACATATGGATGATGAGGTGATGGCTGGTAAAGAATTTCTGTTTTCTTAGTGTTAATTGTCAGGCCAAAATTAGCACAAGCAGCAGAGAATCAATCCATACTTTGTTGCATCTCAGTTTAGGGGCTGCATTAAGTGCACAAACATCTGTGAACAAAAGTATGCGCACCAGTTCTCTCAACTCTAGTCTTGACTTTTCCTTTTCAAGTTAAATAATTTAGTGTCAGTATGGTAGC
Organism: Vombatus ursinus; assembly: GCF_900497805.2. Taxonomy (NCBI): domain Eukaryota; kingdom Metazoa; phylum Chordata; class Mammalia; order Diprotodontia; family Vombatidae; genus Vombatus; species Vombatus ursinus. The sequence goes on along the minus strand of NW_020940360.1, from coordinate 14,990,757 downwards.
TGACCTTGATGCCATTTTCATCCTAGTTAAGAGTCTGACAACATCACTGAAAACATCATGCTAAAAAACAAGGGAATAACTATAAAGCCTTGCTTCACTCCTTTGGTGACTGGGAAAGTACAACAGCATCATATGTTATCTAGAACCTGTGGAAGCATGCTCTCCTGAAACTGACATAAAATACTGATGAACTTCTCCAGGCAACCAGATTTTGCCATGATCTTTCACAAGTCTTAAGAAACGGCAGTATCAAAGACTTCAGTCAGATCGACTAACGTGGTATACAGACTCCTGTTCTGCTCCTAGTATTTCTCCTTGAGTTGTCAGTCAGCAAACACCACCTCTACTGCTTCTTGGCCCTTTCTAAAGTCATATTGGCTCTTAGATGACCATCTTCCAGCCTATTAAGGATGACCTGGCAAGAATCTTGCTGGCAATGATTAAGAGAGAGACCTCCCTCTGATTGTCACAATAGAACATATTTCCTTTTCCCTTCTAGAAATGGATGATGGAGGCATTCTTATACATTTGGGGCATAACTTCCTCTTGCCATATAATCCAGAAAACTTCAGTAAGTTTTTGTATGAACAGTGAACTCCCTGTCTCATAAATCTCAGCTAGAATAGAATCAGCACCAGGCACTTTGCCACATGAGAGGAGACTGATGACATTCAAAACCTCTATGTCAGTTGAAAATTTGGCTAGAGAGGGATTGATTTCAACTGGAGGTATATGGTTAGTGGCTTCAGTATTGCTTGATGATGGTCTGGTGAGAACAATATGGAAGTATTCAGTCCATCTCTCCAGGGTCATGTTCTTATCACTAATCAATGTGGCTCCATCAGTGCTGAGTAGTTGAAATGAATCATAGGTCTTTGGCCTACAATTAGCTTTCAGGACATCGTAAAAGCACTTTGGATTGCTACTATCAGTGTAAACCTGAATTTCATGTGCCTTATCACTGAGCCAAGAATCCTACATCCCTCTAACCTTCTCTTGCACTTTACTTTTGATGGAGTTAAATGCTGCCTTCTTAGAGATTGATGAATTATCCTGCTAGTAATCCCTGTGAAGTTCATGTTTTTCATTTGTCAGCTTGTGAATTTCCCCATCATTTTCATCAAACTGATATTATTGCTCACAAGTGTTCTGGCTCAGATGAGTAAATGTGATGTTGTACACCAAATATCTGAAAGCTACCCATTCTTTTTCTGCTCCACTGTTGCCAACTATATGTTGACTCAGCTTTCCCTCTAAGTTAGTTATAAACTGTTCATGCATGGAGAAACTCTCTAACCTGTTGACATTACATCTTCTGGTAGTCATCTTGCCTTGGGGCCATGACTTTTGTTGATTGTGAATGTTTACTTGGAGATGATAAGTTTAAAATTGGACCAGCACTCTGTGCCACACATCACTTTCATCACTCTAAGATCTTGTTTGTCTCTTCTCCTTACAATGACAAAATCTATTAAATGCCAACGTTTGCTGCAAGGATGCATCCATGATATTTTCTTGCATTTAGGTAAGCAGAAGACAGTGTGGTGATGAGCAGGTCATGAGATGCACAAGTTTTCAGTAGTAAATGACCATTGTTGTTGATGTTTCTGACCTCATTCCTTCCAAGGATTCCCTGTCATGTCTATTAGTCTGTGCCTTCTCTAGTGTTACAGTCACCCAGATTACAAGCTTTTCCTTTTGCCACATTGACCATGAGGGTATTCACATCTTCAAAAAAGTTTTCCTTTGGTTCATCATGGTGGGAGGATATGTACTTTAGTTGATGGCATAGTGTTTTCCTATAAGTGGCAATCACATTGTCATGAGCCTGTCATTTACTCCTTTTGGAAAGCATACAAGCTTGTTGACTAGATTAGTTTTTATTGCAAAATTTATACCAGTTTCCTGGTATACCTCATCACTAAGAGCACTCCAGAAAAAAAAAAACACATATACATCTCCAGTGTCAGTAAGCTGCCCTTCATTTGCCAGCCTTGTTTCACTCAAGGCTCTTATTTGGATGCAATACCTGTTACATTTTCTCACAAGAGATATTTGTCTTTCAAGTCTACTGAATTTTGTGCTGTCCATGAACATGTGCACATTCCATGTGCTAATAGTAAATGGAATCATCTTGCAAAAGTTTTCATATATTTTTTTAGTTTCTACAGCAGGGTGAAATTTTCACCTGCCACAGTAAGCAGGCCAGGGTTGGGTAAAGCAGACAATTTTAAGGGACCTTTTTAGCCCCTTTCTCATGCCAGGAAATGAGTAGAGTGATCCTTTAAAAAGGCTGCTTGCTCAGACACTCAGGGGGTTGCTGAATCCCCCTGCTGCCTCATTCTAATGAAAGACAAACCCTATGGTTGTATGCAGGGTTGTAACTATAGCTCCTAGTGTATCCACACCTGCTACTTTATCACTTGCCTGTTTCCACAGGACTTTGAAGTAGGTAAAAATGGTCATTTTTACTATGGGTTATGGGAGATGTTTTTTGACTCAAACATAAATTGCATTTAAGTGAGGCAGAATTGTGCAGCCATTAGCCTCACTCTCTCTTTCAGAGTCATCAGAGTCCAGTGACAATACAAAAGTTAAGACAACTGGCAATGGTTCAGGATTCAGTGGATGACTTCAGCATCTTTGACATCTAACCAAGACCTAAGTGCTCCATAGCACCTGCTTCAGCTACCTTGATGAACATTGGAACAAATTGTTCTCATCCACCCATTTCATTGGGGGAAGTCTTCATATGCTCCCCACATACACACTGACAGATTTGAACCCTATCTGTTATCTTCAACCTGGTTTAGCCTATCTGCCAAAAGAATTTACTAGGGTGTGACCATTGTGCATGCTACAGCAACTTGGAGCCACAGGTGACAGTTTGATGAATCAGCCAGACACCAAGGACAGATGAATAACTCTAAAAATAGTTGGGCAAATCTCACACATGAGGTACTAGTCTTCCCTGAACACCTGTACATGCCAAATAAAAGGAGATACTTTTCATAACTATAGGTAAGTGAAGAATTCAACAACACAAAAGATCAAGATGATCATAGAAGATTTAATGGATGATTTGATTACACAAAATTGAAAAAAGAAACTTTTTGACAAACAAAATCCATTGTAATTAGAAATTGAAAGGAAAGCAAACCAAGATGGTGGACTAAAGGCAGGCATTTACCTGATCTCTCCCAAATTCTCCTTCAATCAACTTAAATATAATGCCTCTAAATGAATTCTGGAGCACTCAACCAACAAAATATCAAAGTGAAACAACTTTCCAAGCTAAGACAATTTAGGAGATTGGTAGGAAAGGTCTGTTTCACAGGGGTGGTTGTCAGGCCTTGAGCATAGTGCAGTGCATGCCACACCCCAGCAAGGCATCAGCAGGCCTTGGGAGCAGCTGCATCTCCAGCAGCAGCAATGTTGCTAGCTCTCAATTCCCGATGGTAAGGAAGTCAGATACCTGGTCAGAAGGAGATTATAGAAGACCTTTTTTTCTGGCACTGGGAGCAGAGAGCTGTTGCATTTCCTCTACGGAGTTCCAGATTGCAGCCCCAAGGCAAAGAGGAGTAATAGTGAATCAAGGACATTGTTCACAGTTTCAGGGTGGAAAAGAGTGCTTGTGGTGGCTTGCAAGGGAGCAGGAGTCCTGGCCTTGGATCCAAGGTGGAAAAGAATACTAGTGCTTGTGACTGTAGGAGAGCAGGAACCAAAGTCATATTTCCAAAGAAATATGGCCATAAGGGTGCAAGGGCCCTGGACATAGTTCCAAGGTATGGAAGAGTGCATGGTGTCATTCACAGACCAGAGCACAGGCCAGGAGAGCAGTGACCACACCACTTCTTAGATAATACCACCTTGGAGGAACCAAGAACTTACAGGTCTTCAGAACCAGCTCTGAAAACAGCTTTAAGAAAAACCTAAAACTTGAGACAAAGCCCCCTCCACTCAAGGAGCAGAGTCAAACTTTAACATAAAGTATAAAGTCAAGAAATAGGCTAGAAAATGAGAAAACAACCCCCCAAAAAGAACCTAGCCATAGAAAATTACTATGGTGACAGGGAAGATTAAGATACAAAATCAGGTGAAGAAAATGAAATCAAAATAGCTACAAGCAAAGCCTCAAATAAAAATGTAAATTGGATATAGATCCAAAAATAATTCCTAAAAGAGCTAAAAAAGGATTTTAAAATCAAATAAGAGAAGTAGAGAAATTTTAAGAAAATAAATGAGAGTAAAGCAAAAAAATTATAAAAACAGATTCAACATCTTGATAAAAGAGGCACAAAAATACCGAAGATAGTAACACCTTAGAAAGCAGAATTGACCAAATGGAAAAAGAGGTACAAAAATTCATTGAAGATAATAACTCCTTAAAAAGTAGGATTAGCCAAATTGGGGGGCGGGGGGAAGAGATGCAAAAGCTCTTTGAAGAAAATAATTCCTTAAAAATTAGCATTGGGCAAGTGGAAGCTAATGACTCTGTGAGACATCAAGAAACAATCAAACAAAATTAAAAGAATGAACAAATAGAAGAGAATAAGAAATATCTCATTGAAAAAACAGCTGACTTGGAAAATAGATTGAGGAGAGGTAATTTAGGAAGTGTTAGACTATCTGAAAGTTATGTTTAAAAAAAAGAGGTTAGACATCATATTTCAAGAAATTATGAAGAAAAGGTGTCCCAAAATCCTAGAACAAGAGAGTAAAATAGAAATTGAAAGAATCTACCAATCAACTCCTGAAAGAGATCCAAAAATGAAAGCTCCTGGAAATATTATAGCCAAATTCCAGAGTTCCCAGATCAAGGAGAAAATATTGGAAGCAGCCAGAAAGAAACAATTCAAATTTCTAGGAGCCACAGTCAAGGATAACAAGATTTAGCAGCTTCTACCTTAAAGGATCGAAGGGATTGGAATGTGATATTCTGGAGGGCAAAAAAGCTGGGATTACAACCAAAACTAATCTACCCACCAAAACTGAGTACAATTCTTTAACGGAAAAAATGATGTGAGCAGAACCAGGAGAACACTGGACACAGTAATAGCAATATTATATGATGATCAACTGTGAATGACTTAGCTTTTCTCAACAAGGCAATAATCTAATTCCAAAGGATTTATGATGAAAATTCCAGAGCAAGACCTGATAGAGACTGAATGAATCTCAAAGTATATTTTTTGTTTATTTATTTTTCTTGTTTTGTTTTTGTCTGTTTTCTTTTGTAGTATCACAAATATGGGAATATGTTTTGCATAACTGCACATGCGTAGTCTATATCTACTGCCTTGTCTTCTCAAGGAGATAATTTGGAACTCATTATTTTAAATGAAGGATAAAAATTGTTTTTACATGTAATTGAGAAAAAATCAAATAAAAATAAGAAAAATAAAAGAAACAATTAACTGAGGAAAATTTTACAGGAAATTTCTCTGATAAATACTATCTAAGATATGTAGGAAATTGATTATATATATAATATATGAATAAGATTCATTCTTTAACATATTAGTGATCAAAGGATATTAAAAGACTGCTTACATGCAGAAATCTAAAATATCAACAACCATATGGAAAACTGTTATAAATAACTAATAATAAGAAAAATATAAATTAGAACATCTCTGTGATAGTGATGTTCTACTTCACACCCCATTAGTCTAGCAAAGATCACAGTAGATGAAAATAGCAATTGTTCAAAGAGCTATTGGGAGCCAGACACAATACAATAATGTACTTTTGGGGGAGTTAAGAATTGGTCCAATTACTCTAGAAAGCAACTTAGAATTATCCACACAAAGCAGGAATGTGTTGGCAAATTCTAATGACTCTTTCTCTCTCTGTCCCTCTCTTTTTCTCTCTCTCTTTCTATCTCTCTTTCTGTCTCTCTCTCTCCATCTCTCTCTCTCTGTCTCTCTCTGATATACATATGTGTGTATATATATATATATATATAAATTCACACACATATATACACGTATATGTATGTGCATATACGTATACACAAAACACATTTAATATTAATCTACAGTATTAACATTTCTTCATCACTTTAATACAGCATTTGTGACCCTGCCTGTCAGTTCAGTTGTTTTTCAGTTGTGTCTGACTCTTCATGACCCCATTTGAGTGTTTTGGGGTTTTTTTTTGGTTTGTTTGTCTGTTTTTTGCAAAGATACTGGAGTGGTTTTCCATTTCCTTCTCCAACTCATTTTACAAATTAGGAAACTGAGGCCAACAGGATTATGATTTGCTCAGAGTCACACAGCTAGTGTCTGAATACAAATTTGAACTCATGCAGATGAGCCTTCCTTATTCCAAGCCCAGTGCTCTATCCACTGTACCACCTAGGTGTCTTGATTAGCCTATATTGTAGTGAATGTTTTCTATTTTAACTAGATATTCATTTTTATTGGTGTCCTAGATAGCCACATCTTCCACAGTGCATTTCTTATTCTGCTAATCACATTCTAAAGAATGGCCCCTTTGATGGATTTGGTACTTATTAATTAGAGTATGACAACAAATTATGACATATTATTTATTGTCTGTTGTGATAGTAAAAAAATAATGATTTATATGATGATAATAATATTGTAAAGGAAAATAACTTTGAGACATTTCAGAACTCAATATGGTGATCCATTATGACTTCAGGGGACAGAGAGAGAGAGAGAGAGAGAGGGAGAATGAGGCACATATTTTCTGTTATGACCAATGTGTTTCCCTTGATTTAACCTCTTCATTACAAAGAAAGCCTCCCATTGAGGAAGTATCCCTTTGGTAGGTGATTTTTATAATATTCAGACTTAAAGTTAATTTTGTCAATATTATCTGTTTTTTAATTTGGCATGGTCTATCCCTGAGCACTGAAAATTTCTCCAACTATTTAAGTTCTTTATTTCCTTAAGGAGTATTTTATAATTGAATTTATTCAAGTATTGAATGTAATTTGGTAGGTTGACTTTCAAGTATTTTAGTCATTTCATATCGATTTTCCAGAGGATTTCCCTTTTTATTCCTGCCTTTTGAATTTTTGTGTTATTATATAAAAATCCTCTTTCTATTTTTTTTGCTTTATTTTGTAGCCTACAACTTTGTTGAAGCTTGTCTCTCAATTAATTTCTTTTTGATTTTCTAAAACCTTTTAAGTAAACACAACCCCATTAGTAATTAGAAATATTATGTCATTCCTTTTTCTTAATTTACGCTTTTAATGTCTTTTATTTGCCTTATTCCTAGCATTTCTAGAACTCTATTAAATAATAGTGGAGAGGTCAGGCGTCTTTGTTTTTCTCTTGTATTTATTGGGAATGCTTCTAATATGTCCCCATTCCATATGATGCTTACTTTTGGTTTTAGATAAATTTTTTAATATTAAAAATGATACAGCTACTTTTATACTTCATAGTGTTTCAAAAATACATTAGAATTATACCTTATCAAATTTTTTTCTGCATAGGTTGACATAATCATTTAACTTTGAATGTTTAATGATTTAATGATAATTTTGTTGAATATTTTGTGAATGTTGAACCATCCTTGTAGTTCTTGTATAACTATGAAGATCATAATGAATGATTTTTGGGATAACTGTCACAGTTGATTTAAAATTATTTTATTTAAAAATTTGAATACATATTCATTAATGATAGTGGTCTATAGTTCTTTGTCAAAGGTAAATAGATTTTTGAGTTATGATAGCCCACCAAGAGTCTAGAAGAGATAATGAGAAGCAATGCCTGGTTCACAGTCCATGGGTTTTGAGCTGCAAGGGACTTTAAGGGATTACAGGCTCTTCCCTTCAATTTTCAGAGAAGGAGACTGAGGCTTAGTGAGATTAAGTCACTGGTTACTCTTTCTAACTTTCTGCTTCTTACTTTCTTACTTTTGCCCAGCATTCTTGCAATGGTACCAGAGGGTACAATGGAAAGGATGGGGGATAAACTTAACTTTTGGTTGGCATTTATTTTTTATAGCTTCAGAAAAAGAACTTGATTATGAAATAATGTTGGTAGGAGCAACTTAATGTGGAATAGCCCTGTATTTTATTTACTAAGCAGACTCTCTTTTGTGAATTATATTTACCAGAAAGTTACAATGGGCAGTGGAAAGAGCATTGGCTCTGGTGCCAGAGAACTTGGCTTCATATCCTACTTCTGATACTTACTAATGATATGACCTTAATCCAATTACTGACCCTCTCTGGGCTCATGTCTTCAAAGTTCAACTATGGGGCTTGGTTTAAATGACCTCTGATGTCTATTCTCTGGCCATCTTACCACCAAGACTAGAGTCTTTGCCCTGAAGTACTTAACTCTTTAAGGTTGGTAACTCCCATGTTGTGGCTCCTGATTCTGGAATGATAAGTGGCCCACTTGGCCCACACTTTCTAGATCAATGCCAGACATGTGTCACTTTGCTCCCTGGCTGTCTTTTCACAGGTGGATTTGTTGCTAAGTGAATAACTTTGTTCCAAGTATCACTTCCCCCAAGTATTACTTTCTGGTTCCAAAATAATGATCAAATTGATGATACTAGAAAGATTATGTCAAACCCTTCCCTTCTGACTCTATTCACCACCCATGTAATTTTCCAAGTTAAATGCTCCTCCCTGGCCACTACATCTCTTATTGGTTTTGTACCCCTACATATATGCTCCTTTAGGATAGAGACAGTTTTCACTTTTATATTTATCTGCCAGCACTTAGCATAGTGCTTAAATGAAATGGAAAATGTTCAGCAAACACATTTTTCATTCATTCATCCATCTATTCATTTCTGGAAATCAATAGTTGATCTTGACAACAGTGTGATTCTGAAGTATTGGAGTCTTGCTAATTGGAACAGCAATAATTGAGTACCTGTGTCAGAAAAGTGGTCAGATAAAGATGGAATATTTTACACTTTTTAAAAAATATATAAATTATATTTCTGTAATTATCACTATGTAATTACTTCCATTTGTAGTTTTTTCTATGCTAAATTTCACATTTCGTTGATGTGGTCAGTCTCTAGCTATTCAAATCAATAGCATTCAAACAAGATTATATCTCTTTCATCTAAAGAATTTACTTTTAAAAATGGATGCTTAGAAGCAGGTGGCTTAGATTCAGACCACACTGGATACAAGGATCCGCTGTTGGCTTCCAGTGGGAAGAAGGAAATTGTGCAATAAATCAATTTTTATGGATGCTATTGACTTGCAACATTTGCTGCTTTTAAAAATTAATAACTGAAATAATGAACATTCAAAAACCTCTCTGAACAGTCAGCTTGATTAATTCCTTGAAATGAAGTACAGTTGACAGATGCAATATTCGACACTGAATATTTCTGGAGTCTGAGAGGAGGCAAATTCAGATAGAGCCCACTTGAGGCTGTCTTTTCTGCTTTTTTTTTTCTTTTTAATTTGAGCAAAAGAGTCAGAAAGCCTTTTACATAGACACAGTCCTTCCAATAAAATGAAAGTTTAATTTTTTGTGTAAATATTATTGTGAATGCATAATAGTACCTCCACAGTCCAAGTGTCATCATTTTATATTAATATTTCATTACAGTAAAACTGGTAATAAAGTTCTTCACAGAAGAAAATGTGCACAGGATTTTTAGCATGGTATTCAGACAGGAGATGAGTTTATTAAAGTTACTGAATTATGCAGTGGGAAAAAATGAAGTTAGTTAAATCCTACCCATGGAATCTGCAACAAAACTAAAACCATGGAAAGACATTAGAAACAGAACTCCCTAATTTTTTCACCAATGTGAAACCCATGAATAATTTAAGCTTTCCAAAAATGCATATTCATCAAAATTAGATTCATGTACTCTCACATGAGCCCATGAAAACAAACAACCATGTGACAAGAAGATATGTATCTGCACAGTGACCAGCACCATGACTGTGAAACAAAAAAAAATCAATTAAAGAGATAAAGAACTCATATATTTATATGAGTTTATTAGACAACTTTGTGGGTAGTTTGGAGAAGGAAAAAGTATGCACTTTAAATTCAGGTTTAATCAAAGGAAAACATTTCATTCATCTACAATTATATATACTTGAAGAGCTTACACATTTCTTACTACACTCCTGAGATAGCAAAGATTTTTATTCCAACATGAAAGGGCTTTTTTCTAATCTCTGATGACTAGCTTTAAGCTAGAATTGTATCTACTCTTTACATATGTTTTCTTTTAATTTCTGCTGTTTCTACACATTTACAAAATGACCCATCTGTTCAAAAAGCAAACCAGTTGAACTCATCATTTAAAGTCATGTGAGTATCAGCTAGTGGATTAAAATTTTCACTTTTCATAGAAACAAAATATTTCTAAGTAGAAGGCACTTTTGACTCAGTCTAATCCATCTCCCACTCAATATAGTAATCTCCTCTATAAGAATCCTTACAGTTAGTCATCCAGTTTTTTTAATGCCTAAATGACAGGGAGCTTACCATCTTACAGTGCAGTCCATTCCATTTTTAACTAGCTACATTTACTACATAATCCTTCCTTGTATTGAAATGAATTCTATTCTTCTGTAACTTCAGCTCTGTAGCAGTACTTTTACAATCTGAACTAATACAGAGTTGCTCAATCCATCTTCCATATGAAATCCAATCAAATAAGTTTAAAAATGGTATTGTCTTTCCAAAGTACTCTCTTTTTCAAGGTGAAAGGGCTACAGTTCTTTTAGCCACTCCAGGTATTCAGAACTAATCTCTCCAGTACCCTATTACAGATAAGCTCTAGTAGGTTCATGTTCCTCTTAAATTGTGGTGCCTGGAATTGAGCAAAATACTTAATATGTGGTTAAACCAGTGGAGAGTTAAGTAGGACTCTGCTCTCTTGTTCTGGACAATGTGCTTCTCCTTAACTTAGCAAATAAGATGAACTTAGGTGGTACAATGCATAGGATGTCAGGCCTGGAGTCAGGAAGACTAGTCTTCCTGATTTCAAATCTTGTCTCAGACACATACTAGCTGTGTGACTCTGTGCAAGTCACATAACCCTGTTTGCCTCAGTTTACTCATCTGTATAATAAGCTGGAGAAAGAAATGACAAACCACTCCAGTATCTTTGCCACAAAAACCTCAAATGGGGTCACAAAGAGTCAGAAACAACTCAACAACAACAACAACAAAAACACAACTTTTTGCAAGTCATTTAACTTTTCTCATTTTAATTTTCCCATCTGTGAAGTGGAGATAATGACAGACATTACCCAACTTAAACAGCTATTGAGTGAATCAAACAAAATATTTAAAGCAGTTTGTAAACAAAAAAATTTTTACTCATGCAAGATACCATAATTATTGTTTATAATATTTATTCACAATTATGTATCAAATTTAAATGTAATTTAATGATGTAATTGTTTATAATATATACTAAAATATTCAAATATATGTTTGATTTCATTGATATGGCTATGTCCTCCAATGATTCAAATTATAAGTCATCCACACCTTATTCTCCTGTGCAATAACCTCCCATAACATCATGTTTTGTTATTCTATTGTTAATGATGACTATAATAATAATAATTACAGCAACAATTTAATCTAGAATTGCTTACTTTTTTGATACCATATCTGCATTCCATCATAATATCTGATTTTGTAGTTTAATCTGAGTGTTTTTTCCCTCTCAAATTCAGTTGAAAGTGTTTTTTGATCAACATGATCAATTTACCTGCTAAGGATGTTCTTTCTCCTTGTTCATTGAGATTCTCCCTTACCAAGAGATCATTATTCTTCTTTTTCATGTCATGGTATTTTCTTTTACACCATCCACATAGCCATAGCCTTCATCCTCTTCCAAAGTCAAAACCTTTAAATGGAAAAAAGAAACGAAGACACTACATGCCCCTCAAACCCTAAATCCTTTAGCTTCCTGTCTAAGACTTCAAAGTTACTAAAAAGACAGTTAGATTTTTTTGAATGGCATTATTAATTTCCAGAAGTGAGTATAAATGGCAGGCATGATAAATCTTGGTAGGATCTTTGTTACATCTTGGATACATACTCCAGTAATGTGACCCATATACCTATTAACCAATATATGCCTTATGTTTTCCACATCCTCATCAGATTACAATGTGGGGCTCAAGTCATTTGCATAAAACTCACTTCATTGACGGAGATTGATTAATCAATATGCTTTTATGAGGAAAAGAGTTGGTAAACATTTTGAGAGAGATCTTGGCCTTCTGGTTTCCAGCTTTGAGAGAAAATGTGATTCCAGATCTTCTTCAGAGAGAAGTCCCTAAAGATAGGGAAAGTCCCTGGGAAGGAATCAGCACGTAGAGGAGACAGCCTATCCTGGTGGAAAAGAGAATTTAGGAAATTTCCTCTTGGTTGAGCTCCTAGTCCACTCCTAGTGAGAGATCTCATTCATTCTGAGTATAATAGCATATTCTCATATGTATAACTTCCTGATTTCTATTTTCTATCTGCTTAGATAAATGGATTTATTTGCTATTCTCCAAATGTGGTCTTTGTATAACTGACATTTAATAAGGAGACAAGCCTTGAATATATAGCTTGGGGCATTCTTTCCCTGTTAAGGCATATCAATCAAGAGGACAGCTTGAACCTAAAATTTATTTCCCCAACTAACAATATTTATAGTCATATCATAGATAAATTTAATTCTAGCCCAGGACCCTTTATCTAAAGAGAACAGATTATCCGGACTGTTAACCCCAATCTCCTGCTTCCTTCTTGGCAAGAATCAAATTCTCTCTTGGAAAAGGGTGAGTACAGGAAATGCTAGAAATGTCTATTCGTCCCTCTTTTTGAGCCATATCCTAGACAGACATATGTGAACAGACATCTCATATAAAAAGAAATCAACCATTTCAATGCACATCTTCCTTTTGCAGCCAGTATCAAAATTATTTGCAGTTGCCCCTATGGCTCCTTTATATTGTTCTGTGATGTGGTGATGAAGGGTCACTTCATCTTCTATAAGAAAAACCTGAAAGTTCTATATCACAGCTGGTACTAGATGTCTTGGACTCCTCCTCTGGGAAACATTCTTTCACTTTCCAACCTTTTGACTCTGAATTTGATTCTTCTCTGCTTTCTTGGAATCTTTTCTTTCTGACATCCTTCTTGAATTATTTTTTTGTACTCTATGAGAACTCTTCATCCTATCTAATAAACTAGAGCAGAAGAGAGATTTTGCAAGTCTTTCCCTCTTTTTATTTAATCAAAAAGACCAGCTTGCATTTATAATGCACAAAACTAGTAAGTACCTCGGGTAGGAAGACAAATATAGCACATACCCTACAGATCACTTTAATATTTCCCTTAGTGTCTACACCTCTTGGGTTTTAAAATGACCTAGAACCCTTTATGGCTTTCTTTAGGACCACATCTTGGAAATTGCTTAAGAAAGTTGCCTATTTACCTTGCTTATTACTTCTACTTACCAAGTGTATCCAGAGAATGTTAATTTGAAATCCACTGGTGGGTCCCTCATGCCCTTTCTTTTAACCTCTGCATTAACTTAAATAAAATAAAATATACAAAGAACCTTGATCCAACAAGTCTTGAAATTATTCGCCTTTTCTCACAATTTCAGTTGTACCTATTCACCAATGGAAGTTTGGTCTTGCCAAGAGAATTTTAACTAGCTTGGTGTCATGTATACACAACCTTAGGCAACAGAGCTTTCTTATGGTTTTTCAATTGAGACATTTGGGTTTTCTGCAAAGAAAAATAATTTTAAAATACTAATGGTACTACTTAAAATTCTTTTTAATCTAATACAGTCTCACAAAATATATCAATATCTGTAACAATTATCAAAAATGTTTTCAAACTGTAATTTTGTTTAAACATGCACTTTTTTAGTCACAAATAATTTAATCCAAAAAATATGAAGCAAACAATGTATCAATTACAACTATTCTTGAACAGCTGGGCCAAGTCCAGTGACATTTTGCAGTAGGAAAGAATTTGGTGTCAGAAAAGCTAGATTCTAATTCTCATTCTTGTATTTACTATTTTTGTGACCTTGGACAAATCCATCTCTCTTGGCTTTAGATCTCCAATCTGTAAAATAAGAAAATTAGATTAGATGACCTCAAAGGATCTCCCAATTTTAAATCTGGGACCCTATGAACTAGCCATGTTTCTTGGTGTGATTTTTGTCTGTTTTGTTTTGGAATGTGCATTGTTTCATTATCTGGAAACTTCTAGCTATGTCTACAGATGATTAGACATTTAGATGTCTTGCTGAAAAGACCTCCAGCCTGGTTGAATACTCTTAGCCTTACCTCCCTTACATTTGTGGCCTTAAGAAAGTCACTCAGCCTCTCAGATTCTAATTTTCTTTTTATATAAGAAAGTTAATACCCATCTCTCTATCTCATAAGATCATTTCAAGGATCAAGTAAGACAACAGATAAGAAAACATTTTGAAAATGATGAAGTGCCAGGCCTGGTGATAAAGCCTGTAATCTCAATTACCAGGGAGGCTGTACTGGCAGATCTCTGGAACCTAGGAGTTCTGGGCTATGCCAATCAGGTGTCTACACTAAGTTTCGCATTAATAGAGTAAGGTTACTGAAGCAAGGGGGCCCACCAAGAGGACCTTTGGACATGCAAACTGGCCCAGTTCAGAAACAAAGCAGGTCAAAGATTCTGTGCTTATAAGAGTGGGGCTTAGTCTGTGAGTAGCCTCTGTACTTCCAACCTGGGAGAGATGGAGAGACCCAGACTTTAAAAGTGATTAAGTAAAAATTATAATAATCATTTTCATTTATACAGAGATTATGATTAGAAAATGAGATAAATTGAAAGTGGAAGTACAAGTTTTGCAAGTTTTACTTTTAACAAAACCTATTTCTTTCTTTTCTCATTGTCTTGTCATGATTGTTATATAGAACCTTATATTGCTGTAGGCCTTAACCACTTTACATTATTTAAAGATAATTTTATTAGTTCATCCTGAGACCATCTGCTGGAGAAAGGTCAGGAGTATTATTCTGATTTTTATGATAAGGAAACAGAAATTAGTATAGTCCTAAAGGTCATGCAATGAGCTGGGAGCAAGATTGAAAGCAGAACGATCAGATTATTCTCTGGCCCATTAGACTAGGTTACTACCTTACATAACGTAGCTCATTTCTAGGCAAAGACCTTCAGTCTTCACCTGCCCATCTAGAATCTTCTGCTAGAAGTTCAGCTGGAAGTCATAAGGAATTTCTTTTTAAAATGTACCCAGTTTGGGAGAAATTGTTGCCATGCCAGTTATTCCATAATTCCATAAATTATTTTGAAGCTAAAGTAAGTGTTCCTTGAGTGACTATAAAACTACTTCCCATAGACAATTTACATGCTGCAGTTGTTTCATTGATAGTTTTCCTCATTCAGATATCAGAGTAGTATGTAATCCTGCCCACATTTTTGTTTCCTTTGTTTATTTGTTTGTTTCTTTTTCAAGGAGACAGTTATCTCTGTCTTCTTTGCTAAATAGTACATATCCTGCTAATGGATTTTGCTACCACATATCCTACTGTTCAATTAATCATTTTGAATTGAATTGATTGATGTTCACTTCTACCATTATTTATGACTGTCCGGAGGCTATTTTTCACTGAGTAGCAACGATGTGGTGGAAAGAGCCTTGGACTTGGAACTGGAGTATGCTAGCAAAGTTTAACAACTGCCCCCCAAAATGTACACAGAACACACTTTTAAGTTTAATCTGCATTTATTAATACTTAATCCTCTTACTTTTTTAAGTCTAGAGAATCAACAAAACAATAAATCAAATGCTGGTTTGTAGCATTTCTCAATTTTTGAGGTATAAATGATCACACTGAAAATATAATGATCAGTTAATCAGTTTTTCCTAGAAGGTTAAAGCTGGCTCCAGCATATTCCTGAATTGAAGTCAAAAGACTTTAAGTCAAGTGCCTACTGCACCAATTCATAACTGCATAATCTTGGGCAAATCTTTCCCTCTGCAGACCTCAATATCTTTGTGTTTAACACAATGGAGTTAAGACTACACTACTGTTAAGATCTCTTTCAATTTTAATGGCCAAGGAGCCTGCATGGGTTTTCAGGTTAGTTATAACTAATCTGTCTCCACTCTAGTTTATGTACTGGTCCAAATAACCAAATGACCCTTTTTCCATTGTATTTACTTTCTTTCAAAAAATTTAGTCCTAAATGGTGTATAATGAATATATGTCAAAGTTCTAGATTCTAATTCATTAGCCAAAGTTTCCCTGGGATTAAAATTCAAGGAATGCTCTGAAGACAACCAGCTTCTTCATATTTTAAATCTTGATTTCCAAATTATTACTGCTATCTCAGCCAATAGGCATAAGGATGTGTATCAGAGTAGGGGGTAAATACACAGTTATATTTTATGAATCTGGTGATTTTTATTTTAAAAAGATCAATAAACATCTAGATAATTTTGACACTGATAATTAATCCAATTTTTTGATGTGTTAGAGAAGTGAAAGGCGAACCTCTGAGAGAATAAAGACCACATTTATTATTTTAGAAATTATTCAAAATGGTCAGCTGGGCAATTGAAATTGAATTAATTTAACTGGGATACTAGAAGTAACAGTGCAGTGTTGTCGATGAAGTGGTGAGTTTCATGGGCTCTTATTATTTAACAGGATAAGCCTGAAGAAAATTTACACTGATGTTTCTTATATTGGTGTAAAATGCTTGCTTTCATGTGGATGAAACCTATAGTGATACAATAAGAACAGCCTACAGATATGCTCATTATTCATATCACTTTAATTCCTCGTTGTGGTTAGTTTTCAATTTTAATTAGGACCAGTCGCCTCAACAAGCAAATACATTAGCCGTATTGTTTGCCTCACACTATGTTAAACTAATGAAAAAATAATATGATGTAAAGGATAGAGGATAGGCTTTAGAGTCAGAACAAATCATGGAGTCAGGAAGATCCAAGATAGAGTTCCTTCTCAGACATATAATGTCTATATGACCATGGGCAGCTCATGGCAAAATGGACAGAGTGCCAGACCTGGAGTTCAAATCTGGCCTCAGACACTTGCTAGTTCTGTGACCCTGGGCAAGTAGCTTAACTTTGTTTGCCTCAGTTTCCTCATCTGCAAAATGATCTGGAGACAAAAACAGCAAGTCATTCCAGTATCCTTCCCAAGAAAAACCCAAATGGGATCATGAAGAATCAGACATATCTGGAACAACTGAACAACAACAAAAGCATGACTATGGGGACATCACTTAACATTTTGGTGCCCCCACTCTAGCCCCAGGGAGTATCTTAGGAAGTTGAGTTAAAGAACAATTGTGATCCTCATTAGTTCAAGTGATTTCCTCTTGGGAAACTCCCTACACAAATGAAATTATGAGCCTGGAGAAAACTAAACCAATTAATGACTAAATTTCAGTCACTTAAAAAAGTGATCTTGAAAATCTATTTGGAAGTTATTATATCAGTAGCTTATAATATATTTGAAAGAAATATGTCTTGCAATTTTGAACATGAAACAACTTGAAAGATTACAATGCACTTAGCATAGTTCTTAGTACAGTAGGTACGGTATAAATGCTAGCTATTATTATTACTATATTATTAAAATCTTCTATATGAATTCTGAAGTTCATATATTTTAGACTACAATATGCCAAAAGATATGTGATCTCATCAACATAAAGATGTCCTCCAATGATAAAAATAGCTACATACCCTTCCTGCTCAGGGTGTTTACTAAATATGCTAGGGGGTCTTCCTCAGACTCTCTTGCCCTTATATGGATAATGGAGGAATAATCAGGCTGTGTACAGTTTGGTCTTTACTCTCACTATATGACTGGCTAATCTTCTTATTCAGGCATAGCTTTTTTTTTTTCTTACAGCATCTTTTACAACTCTTCTGCTTAATTCTTTGTTGGTATAGTGTTGCAACATGTACCTGCCCATCAAATACCTTTTGATTGACTTTTTGTTGATCTTTCAATTTGATTCTTTGGAGATAGTATTAGTCTGTGAACAGAAGTCATTGAATATATCCATGTAAAGAAAATAAGCCTTTGACTGAGAGAGAAACTTGGGGTCATTTAAAGAACTAGGCAATTATTTCCTTTTTAAAAAAATAAGGAATTATTTTTTTGGTGAGGCAATTGGGGATAAGTGACTTGCCTAGAATCACATAGCTAGTGAGTGTTATGTGAATGGGGCTGGAGTTGAACTCAAGTCCTCCTGCTCCAGAGTCAGTGCTTTTCCACTGCACCACTTAGCTTCCCCAAAATCAGGGATACTCTTAAAAAGAATATGAAACCATAGGCTTAAGCTATAATTTTTTTTAATTTGATCTCTTGCTCTATGGTAAATATTTACCTGATTCTTTTAAAAGAGATACCTCTTTCTTTGCAGAGAAGACTACAGAAACATGTTACAAAGACTAAACTCTATGACCAGGCTGGATTTATACAAGGAATGGAGAGTTGTTTCAATATTAAGAAAACAATAAACATAATTGACAATGTTAATAAAAAATCATAAAATTATATCAAAAATTAAGAAAAAAGCTTTTGACAAGATACAACACCCATTCCTGTTTAAAAAAAAAAACTAGAAAGCACAGGAATAAATAACATTTGCTTAATATGATCAATGTGTCTAAACCCAAGAAAGAGAATTATTGTAATAGGGATAGGCTGGAAACCCTTCCAGTAAAATCAAGGGTAAAGGGATATCCAGTATTACCATTAATATTAAATATAGTGCTAAAATAATAGTTATAGAAACAAGACAAAAAGCAATTAAAAGAATAAATGTAAGAAACAAAAGTATCGATTTTTTGCAGACGATGTGATAGTTTCTTTATAGGACCCTAGGGAGTCAACTGAAAAACTAGTTGAAAGAATTAACTTGGCAAAGATGCCAAAAAAAGGAAAATGACAAGTACTAGTGGGGCTATGAAAAAACAGGTGTACTGTTGATGAAACCATGATTGGCTCCTGTCATTCTGGGAAACAATTTGGAACTATGTACAAAAAGCTATTAAATTGTGCATACCTTTGCCTCAGTGGGTCATTGCTAGTAGGTCTATATACTGAAAAGGAATCAAAGAGGGAGGGATAGGATCCATATGAATTAAAATATTATAGGCAGAACCAAGATGGCAGAGTAAAAGCCATGACCTGCGTGAGCCCTCCCCCAAACCCCTCCAAATACCTGTTTAAAAAATAACTCTAAACAAATTCTAAAGCAGCAGAACCCACAAAAAGACAGAGTGAAACAAATTTCCAGCCCAAGACAACCTGGAGGGTTGATCAGAAAGGTATATCGCTCTGAGCAGAGAGAGGAGTACAGGTTGGGGTGGATGTGCAGGCCTCAGGGAACCTGGAGCAGGCCTCAGAGGACTGAATCACAGGCAGGTGTCAAGGTTTCCAGGCTTCTCAACCCATGAACATCAAAGACAACTTAGAAGGTCAATAGGAAAAGTCTGTTTCTGCAGTGGTGTCCCAGTCCTATTCCCTGAGTGCGGCCCCGGGGCAGCAGCTGCCTCCAGAGCCTCTGGCCTGCACACTGAGGGGGAATCAAGTGCCTGATCACAGGAGGATTGCAGGGATCTTTTCCTAGTGCAGGTTTCTATTGCTTTGCCAGTGATTGGATCTGGGTCACAGTTCTAGGTGGCAATCCTGGGGCAAGGAGGAGCTCTGGTGTGGTGGAGCTAGAAGTGGTAGTGGAGAAGAAATCGTCCTCACAGTTCCAAGGCAGAAAAGCATGCTTGTGGTCACTCATAGAACAGAGCACAGGCCAGGAAAGGAGTAAACACCTTGCCCTTGATCATAGTACCTTGAAAAAACTGAAAATTTACAGGTCCCTAGAAGTATCTCTGAAAACAGCTGTACAAAATCCTGAAGCTTGGGACAGTACATTCTCCACACTAGAAGCAGACTCCTACCTTAACAAAAAGTTTATACCTCAAATGATTGGCTGGGATCATGAACAAGCAGCACAAAAAGAGTCGGATCATAGAATCTTTCTTTGGTAACAAAGAAGATCAAAACATACAACCAGAAGAAGACAACAAAGTCAAAGCTCCTACATCCAAAGCCTCCAAGAAAAATATGAATTGGTCCCAGGTCATGGAAGAGCTCAAAAAGGATTTTGAGAAGCAAGTAAGAGAAGTAGAGGAAAAATTGAGAGTGATGCAAGAAAATCATGAAAAACAAGTCAAAGGAGACCCAAAAAAATGCTGAAGAAAATAACACCTTAAAAAACAGCCTAACCCAAATGACAAAAGAGGTCCAAAAAGCCAATGAGGAGAAGAATGCCTTAAAAAGCAAAATTGCTCAAATGGAAAAGGAAGTCCAAAAGCTTACTGAAGAAAATACTTCCTTAAAAATTAGAATGCAACAATTGGAAGCTAGTGACTTTATGAGAAGTCAAGACACTGTAAAACAAGTTGAAAAGAATGAAAAAATAGAAAACAATGTGATATATCTCATCAGAAAAAGAACTGACCTGGAAAATAGATCCAGGAGAGAGAATTTAAAAATTATTGAATTATCTGAAAGCCATCATCAAAAAAAGAGCCCAGACATCATCTTTCAAGAAATTATCAAGGAAAGCTTCCCTGATATTTTAGAACCAGAAGGCTAAATAGAAATTGAAAGAATCCACCAATCACCTCCTGAAAGAGATCCCCAAAGGAAAACAACTAGGAATATTATAGTCAAATTCCAGAGTTCCCAGGTCAAGAAGAAAATACTGCAAGCAGCCAGAAAGAAATAATTCAAGTATTGTGGAAACACAATCAGGATTAACACAAGATTTAGCACCTTCTACATTAATGGACTGCAGGGGTTGAAATATAATATTCTGGAGGGCAAAGGAGATAGGAGTATAACCAAGAATCACCTACCCAGCAAAACTGAATATAATCCTTCAGGAGAAAAAAAATGTATATTCAGTGAAATAGAGGACTTTCAAGCATTCTTGATAAAAAGACCAGAGTTGAATAGAAAATTTGACTTTCAGATACAAGACTCAAGAGATACATGAAGAGGTAAACAGGAAAGAGAAATCATAAGAGACTTATTAAGGTTGAACTGTTTACATTCTGCATGGAAAGATGATATTTGTAACTCATGAGTCCTTTGTTAGTATTAGAGTAGTTGGCGGGAAAAAATTATATGTATGTATAGATAGAAAGATAGATAGATAGATAGATAAATGGATAGACAGATAAGTAGAGGGCACAAGATGAGTTGAAGATGAAGGGATGATATCTGGAGAATAAAATTAAGGGGTGAGAGAGGATTATACAGAGAGAAGGAAAAAGTGAGAGGTAGAATGGGGTAAATTATCTCACATAAAACAGACAAGAAAAAGCTTTTACAGTGGAGGGGAATCGGGCGAAGGTGAGAGGGAATGAATGAATCTTATTCTCATCAGATTTGGCTTAAGGAAAGAATAACATAACACACTCAATTGAGTATGAAAATCTATCTTACCCTACAGGAAAATGGACGGGGGGAAGGGGACAAGAGAACAGGAGGATGATAGAGGGGAGGGCAGATTAGGGGAGGACGTAATCAGAAGCAAGCACTTTTAAGGAGGGACAGGGTCAAAAGAGAGAATAGAATAAATGGGGGGCAGGGTAGGATGAAGGGAAATATATTTAGTCTTTCACAACATGACTACTATGGAAGTGTTTTGCATGACTACACATGTACACACTGTATTGAGTTGCTTGCCTTGTCAATGAGGGTGGGTGGGGAGGGAGGAAGGGAGAAAATTTGGAACCCAAAGTTTTAAAAACACATGTTAAAAACTTGTTTTCATGTGCAACTTGAAAATAAGAAATACAAGAAATGGGGTATAGAAATCTATCCTGCCATGCAGGAAAATTGAAGGGGAATGGGATAAGAGAAGAGGGAGAGAGATAGAATGGAGGGCAGATTAGAAGAAGGGGTACTCAAAATGCATGCCATCTTTGGATTCGAGGAGGGATGAGATGGGGAGAAAATTTGGAACTAAAAATCTTGTGGAAGTGAATGTTGAAAACTAAAAATAAATTAATTAATTAAAAAAATAAAATATTATAGCAGCACATTTTGTGGTAGCAAATAATAAGAAACTGAAAGAGTGCTCATCAGTTAGGGAATGGATGAACAAGTTATGGCATATAAATGTTATGGGATATCGTGCTCTAGTAAATGACAAAGGAGATAGTTTCAGGAAAATATGGAAAATTTGTACAAATTATGTAGAAATTTATACAATAGAAACAATATTGTAATGGTAACCTTGAAAAGATTAGAACCTCTCATCAATGTAGTGATTAACCACAATTCCAGAGAATTTCATGATGAAATATGCTACCTACCTCCAGATAGAAAAGCAATGAACTCAGAGTACAGATTGAGGCCTATGTTTTGTTTTGTTTGATTTTGTAGACTGGGCCAATATGAATATGTATATTGTATGTATATGTATATCACATATTATATTAATATTATATAATATATTATATTATATATAACAGGTTGTGCTTTTCTTGTTTCCTCAGTGAAGGGCAAGGGAGGAGAAGTGGAAGAGTGAGAATTTGAATCTGAAAATAAAATTGAATTAAAAAAAACTATAAGCTCCTTCACAATACATAGTGTAATTAGCAACTAGTTACTCAATCAAAATAGTCCAGATAGCTGTACTTAAAGATATTTTGAATAAGTTTATTCCTCTTGTGATTCCACAGATAGCAAGAATTCCAGTGAGTAAACTCCCTTCACCAAAACAAATTGGTGATTCCTCTGCAACTTAAATTTTTACAGTTCTCTATGGCACTGAGAGGTTAAATAATTTATTGAAGGTCAGGTAGTAATTTTGCATAAGGGACAGGTATTGACTTCAGTTCCTCTGGATTCAAAAGCTATTAGTTACAGCACCTGATACGTTGACTTCTGTGATCTTAGCATTTCTACCACTTCCTATCTTCTCTCAATCTCCTTATAATAAACTTGCCATCAGAAAAGGCTCTAATATGTGTCATGGATATGAATTAAAGTCAATGTGTTGACTCTTCTGTGGTACTTGTATTTTAAGCATAACGTCTCATTGTGAAATTACTTTGCTCTGCATGAAGAGATTTCCAGTATCATCTAGTAAGTCTGTGGAACTCTTACAGAAGGTAAGATTCCCTTTCCAAATTACCTTATATTGAACCACCTTTAAGTAGTTTATATTTATTCTCTACATTTATTTTGTATGCATATTTTACATGTCCATATACAAATATGTTTTTTGTTCCTCCTATGTATAGGTTAATAATAATAACAATGATAGCTAGCATTTATTTAGTGCTTTAAATTTTGCAAAGTATTGTAGAAATATTATCTTATTTGATATTCACAACCCTGGGAGGTAGATGATATTAATATCACCATTTTATAGATGAAGGAACTGAAATAAACTGAAGCAAAATGACTTGCTCAGGGTCACACAGCTCATAAATTTCTGAGGTCAAATTTGAACTCAGTTCCTCCAATTACAGTCATAGAAATTCAGTGTTAAATGATATGGACATTTTAGTTACTTTATTTGCATAATTCCAAATTGCTTTCCAAAATGACTATACTAATTGACAGTTTTACCAAAAATGTATTAGTGTATCTATCTTTCCTCACTGCTCCAACATTGACTATCTTGTCTTTTGTATTTTTGTCAATTTGTTGGATGTGAGGTAAAACCTCAAAGTTGTTTTGCTTGGTGTTTATCTTATTTTTAGCAATTTGATGCTTGTTTTAATTGGTTTTTTTAATAGTTTTTGAATCTTCTTTTAAGAACTTTTTTTCATATCCTTTGAAGGTTATTATTATTGAGGACATTTAAGAATGTCTTTTGTTCATGTATATTTCTATTGGTTGTCAAATTGTCTTAGATACTAATCTTTTATTGAAGAAATTTTGATAAAAATGTTACCCCATTTAATTCATTCCTTTCTTATCCTAGATAAATTAGTTTCCACAAATTTTCATTGTTTCTTGAATGATTTGTGTTACCTATTCTTCGTAACTGATAGCCCCCTATTTTGCCTTAAGAAATTAAATCAAATAATAGGTTTAATAATAATAATACATAATAAATAATAATAGATTAATTTAATTAATTGTTAAATAAAATATTAACGGATAATATTATAATAAAATATAAATTATAATAAATAATAAAAATTTAAAATAATAAAGCAAATACTTCAAGGATTTTGCATTCTAATGGGGGGGAAGCCACATACACTTATAAAGTTAAATAAAAAATCAGTTTATTAAGCATATATTTTGTTCCAGGCACTGTGCTAAGCTCTCATGATGCAAATAATGGTAAAAGGTAGCCCTTGGTCTCAAGGAGCTCAAATGGGGGAGATAACATGCAAATAACTATGTACCAATATGCTCTATATACAGAAAAAATAGGAAATAATCATCAGAGAGAAAGCATTAGAATTGAGGTATCAGATTTAAGCTGAAACTTGAAGGAATAGGTAAGCCAAAAGGTGTATATGAGGAAGAGAACATTCCATGCAGGATGGCTAGTAAACATATGTGTGTGTGTGTGTACACACACATATATATATATATATAGAGAGAGAGAGAGAGAGAGAGAGAGAGAGACAGAGAGAGAGAGAGACAGAGAGAGAGAGAGACAGAGAGAAACAGAGAAAGAGACAGAGAACCTAGGGGGCAGGGGAGGACAAGTCTAATATAACAGGTAGGTTTGTTTTTTACAATAGAAGGGAGTTCCTTCCAGAGGACATAATGCAAGTGGACAGTTGAGTGGAAGAAAGATACAAGAAGAATACATCCAGGTATGGGCTAAGGCCAATGGAAACCTGCTCAAGAAAGCCAATTGTTAAAATTTTAGGTTTAGTATTAACATTTCAGAAACTTGCAAATGTAAGTCTGGGCTTTACTTGTAATTTTTTTGATCATCTAGACTTAAGAAAATGATGGGAAAATGTTAATAATGCTGATTAAATTTAAAATTGGGATGTGTACATGTTTATTTTTTTTGTAAAGCTGGTTTTTAAACCTTTATCAGCATACTCCTAGATGGATCTGACATAAATAAGTTGGAGGATACAGAAAGTCATATTTAGAGAAGGAAAATTTGGTCTAGATCACCTGTGACTTAGAAGCATAGAGATTATGAGTGGAGCCATAATGCAGCAGAAAGGCAAATTCTACATATGTACATATACAGTGGGGTATGGACAATGATGTGATCTGACTTCTAGATATATATAAACTCTTTTCAATTATATCTCTTTTCAGAAGAATGCCAGAATGAATTATTTTATGCTTATCATATTTCCCTTTCAATAAAATAATTCCATTTTTGAATTACAGGAAGAGTTATTTTATATGCACACACAAACACACGTGCATTGATACACACATATAGTATGTTTATAAGTATTATATAGCCAACTTATTTTTTCATAACACAGGAAACACAGCAAGAAAACTCTCTCCACCAAACCAGCAGATGAGGAGCTATAGTAACTGTAGTTATTATAGTAACTCTTAAAAAGGCAGTGAGAGGAGGCAGCTAGGTGGTGCAGTGGATAGAGTGCAGGTCGTGGAGTTAGGAGGGCCTGAGTTCAAAATTCCGCCTCAGACACATAACACTCACTAGCTATGTAACTCTGGACAAGTCA
>NW_020940360.1:14954109-14965031 GCF_900497805.2 Vombatus ursinus | reverse complement strand
CAACTCATTCTATCATTCTTGCGGAAAAATGTGACTGAAATGAGTTGATAGCTACTTGGCTGCAATGTCAAACCATTGCCCAAATGAGGATAAGTCCACATGTGTTAATGGTGTATTCAAGTATTTGTCATGAAAAAAAGATTGTACATTTTCAAAAATGCAATCATAACAGTAGCAGCCACTTGTGAAAAGTCTAGCGCTAACTTATTCCCATCTGGAATTTATTTAAATCTAATAATCTGTGATAGTCTCAAAAAATACTTATAGTTTTCCAATCATTTTTCAAACTGTATTCCATGAATGTCTTGCTGTACAAGGACAAAGTTATTCAAGTATGTAACCTTTATCTCTTTCATTTATTCAACTTTTGAATGTGTTTAAATATATATAAAACTTTATGGTAAAAAAAATTTAAGGAACCAATTTTTATATGCTCTTCTTGACTTTCACTGACTTCCTATCACATTTTCCTCATCCACTATTCAGAACCTTCCCAGTCCCTTCTAGCCCCCTATGTCCACCCCTAATGGCCTCGTACTTTCCACAGATGACCTCGATTTCTACCTACTGAGATCTAGGTCATCAGGCTTGAGCACTCTCAACTCTCTTCTTTCTCATCAAAACTTCTCTGGTGGCTAAGATATCTTTATCTCCCTCAATGCCTCAGTGCTTTGCTTAGTAATGTTTTTTAAAAAAAAGTTTGTTTAATGAATAGGGTAGGCAAAGAATTTCAGTAAGCATCTTCTCTCAATCACCTTTTTACTCTTTAGCCAATAGTACCCTGGGCAAATCACTTACTGGACAAAGAAATGGCAAACCATTCCAGTATTTTTGCCAAGAAAACTCCAAATGGAATCACAAAGAGTCAGACATGACTAACACAACTGAACAACATTTAGTTAGTCACACATCAAACCCATAGAGCTGCTAATAATTGAATTATTTACTTACTAACTCTTATTTTAAGATAATGAATAAATTTGAACATGAGATAATATGATTTGATTCTTTCTATGGTGTTAACTATTTTGTTCCTTCAAGCCACCATTCCCTTTCTCCTCTCCCTTTCACTACTAATATTATTGACTGAGGATTGCATACTTATTGTCACCGCCATTCACTGCTCAACTCCCTACAAAGTGGCTTCCATCACTATCACTCATCTGAAAATGCCCTCTCAAAGGTCACCATTGACCTTCTGATCACAAACCTCAAGGTCCTAGAACTTCTCTAAAGCATTCAACTCTATTGATTACCTAATTAATAAATAATTCCTACTCTCCTTTCTCCCAATAACTCAAAATGTTTCTCATTCTCTTTTTTTTAATCACTATTAGTAATATGACTCCAATTCCTTTTTGATTCTACACACACACACACACACACACACACACAATGTTCCCTAAGGATCTGCCCTTCACCAGGTTACCATCTTTCTCATCCCTTGCTTAAAAGATCTTATCTACTACAAGGGTTTCAACTAACATTATTATGTAAAAATCCACATCTCTAGCTTTTTGCCTTTCTCCTATGCCCTCCTAGGCTCATCTTTACAAATACCTGCTAGACAACTCCATCAGGGTATGAATCCTGTGTTATTTATCTTTATTTCACAAAGTAGATCTTTAATCCATGTGCATTGAAGGAAAGAAGAGCAAGTGGTTTTTTTTCTATTGTAAAAGGCATACTCCGTATATGGAATCAGGGCATTACAATAATCTTTAATAATAAACAACTAATTTATTTTAACTAAACGACTATGTGGTGAAGGTGAAGAAATTAATTTATTTAATCATAGTTTTTATGTTTTAAGTGCTTTAATTTTCTAGGAATGGACATGTCCAACATATTTTAATATATTGATATAAGGTATAGAATTCAAGACACCTACAAAGTCTGTATCTGTACAGATACACATTCATTTAGTAAACAAACAAATGTAAACTAATGTCCATAATGGGGGAGAAGGAAAAATATTGTAGAGTGGATAGAGCATTGTACTTTGAGCTGGTAGGCCTGAATTCAAAACCTGCCTCAGACTCTTGCTAGCTGGGTGAAACTGGGCAAGTCACTAGGGCTCTGTTTGCCTCAGTTTCCTCATTAGTAAAATGTGATCAGAAAAATGTACAAATAGCCCCTAACTCACAGCATCATTGTGAGGATCAAATGAGAAATGTAAAGTGCTTTACAAACAAAAAGCTATATAAATACTACCTATTATTATTATGAAGTAAGAGAGTAAGGGAGAAAGTGGAAATGCATTTTGATTCAGAAAACTTTGGTTTAAATACTGGACCTTCCACTTACTACCTTTGAGGCTTTGTCGATTCATATCTTCTAGACTCAGTTTCTTCCCTGTTAAAATAAGAGGGTTGGATGAGTTGATAGATTATTCTAAGTTACATTCTAGCTTTAAAGATCATTATCTCAGCAATCCTCTAATAATCACATTTTAAAGAATATATGTTAATCCCCCAAGTCTTTATATCTTAATGAGAAGTGTTTTTTTTTAAAGTTGCTGCTTGATACAAAATACAGGACATAAAATTCAAACCTATTTTGGATATGCAAACACAGGTTCATTTATTAATGGCCACTAATGGCCCATAATCAAGTCACAGCTGGTTAGGTTAGGAAACAAACAATTATCTTGTTAGTTTGAGGTTTAAACATGGGATAATTCATTGCTTTGTTAATTGTTCTTCCTGTTACCAGTAGTTGGACTTGTTTTTAATTGTTTTAATTATGTGCACGTGTCTTTTATGTCTACGTGCAAATGTGAGCTTATGTGCATAAGATCAGAAACAGAGTCTGAGATCAGGAGATGGCCATTGTTGTTCAGTTCACACACACTAAGATTTTGAAATTGACCACTCAGGGAGGCAACAAGAGAATAACAAGAGAATAGAACAAACCTGATAATTTCCCAATTCTAGTTGCAAAAAATAAATAAATAAATAAATAATTCATCACACAGTGAAGAAATGACTAGAGTTTGATCTTTTTTTTCTTTAAGATCATCTTTAATTCTCATTCTGAGCACTATTATTAACCTCTGCAGAGTAAACTTTATCAGTAGCTCAATATAATGCTTTTGCTTACCATGAACACTTCATGTATCAAACCATAAAAATTGTATTATGTATGGAAACTATAATTGATGCAATAAAGTAGCTGAAAGGTTTACATATCAAATACAAAGGTAGATAACAATGTAGGTACATAAATATTCTATATACATACAGAAACATTGATACATATCTATTCCCATTAGACTTTTTTTTTTACTTTTTAAGTTAAATGTTATCTACCTTTATATTTGATATATAAACATTTCAGGTACTTTATTGCATCAATTATAGTTTCCATATATAATACAAATTTTATGACTTGATATGTGACTTTTCAAGCAAAGGTGTGGCATATTGAGTTACTGATAAACAAAGTTGACTATAAAGAGGTTAGTAGTGAATTAATAAAAATCAGAATTAAAATCAACAAAAAAAAAAAGACTATGTGTGTGTGTGTATACAGATACAGAGAGACATATGTATATGAGACATGGGGGGGGAGATGGGAGGGAGAGAGAAAAAGAGAGAGAGAGAGCATTCATCAAGGGAAAGGATAACTATCATGACCTCTTTATCTCAATCTCTACATTTAAGAAACTAAAGATATTTTAACTACCTTTAGTATAGAAATTTATATTAACCTCTCAAAGGTGTAGGTCCCTTCTTTTAATGACAATGGACATTGACTTTGACAAGAAAATCACCTCCTTGGTACTGGCTGGGTAATTCTTTATTATCTTTTACTAGCTGCAGAAATGACTCTATTTTGGGCATTTATAACACCTTACAGGCGGCAACAGGAAAAGAGGGAGATGTTCATCCTCCAAAACTTTGAAAACCAGAGAGAGAATAGGCTCACTAAAATTTAATGACTGGAAAAACAAGCAGACTGAATCCAATCTTTTCATTAAATTGTTTTACTTCAATTACTCTAATTTGATTCCAAATGCCCTGAATATTTCTAAATAGTGCCTCCCACAATCCACTTCTACATGATGTGGCCACAGAAATCCACGTAAAGTTACTCCATGTGAATTGTCAGATTAGACAGACCACACCAGCGTCAGAAAATTTCAAAGCTGGAAAGGACTAGTGGATTTCCTTCTCCTTTTATAGATAAGAAATTGAAGCCAGAGGTGTTAAATCCACGACCAAGCATAGTCAGTGGCAGAGATGAAGAAGGACAGATGTAGTCATCCTTCAATTTTCTTCAAATGGTTGTAATTTCAATGAGTTCAGTAAGAGATGATTATTACCCCAATTTAAGAGGACATTATTCAAAAGATTATATTACATGGCATGTAAACTAGGCACCATTCTGTAAGTATCATGCATATATGTGATTTTTTTTTCAGAGGTGCCTTTTTTCAGATGCCTTTAAGATATCATTTCCCCAGTTTAGACAATGTAACCACGAGGACAAACTATGGTATAGGTCTGTTTATGGAGGGAAGTATTTTCTATTTCTTCAAGAAATGATGGCACACTCATGAAAAACGATTTGTATTTTTTTCTATGTCAAATAAGGCCACTTTTTCCCCATATAAACTTGATTCCCATGAGGTTTTTTTTTTTTTTTTTATGGGCCTGAATGTTCATAGTCAAAGAGCAAAGCCCATTTGGGTGGGAGGTAGTGACATTTTGATGGTTGAAGGAAAGAAATGGTCATAATTTCTCAGAAGCTGGACAGATTGTAAAACAGATATGGAAAATACGACCCAAGCTGAGCTTATAACACCTCTAAAACACAGACATTTGGCAACACTCTGGTATTATGTTCCCCCCACTGAATAAAAGTAAAATGGTTGAATAAATCAAGCTCACACTATTCACTGAGCCAGCAAGAGCATAGAACAATCCCCAATCTCTATTGAGCTCCACCATAACTCCTTGTTCTTTACAGACACAAATTACATGACCTTACACAACATTGAGAAATTGTGTGTGATAAAGCCAACCTCTGCCTCCCACCCCAAATCCCCTAACCTTTTCCATTTCAGTAAGGTACTTTTTGTGATAACAGCTCTCCAGTTAGAGATATACAAATTGCCTGCAGCACCGAATAATTGTTCTGACTAGCTGCCTGCATACTCAATTCTCACCACATAGACATTTTTTTATGGAACCTCATATAGTAGCCATCACTACTATTAAATATCTGAAGCTTCAAGCATGAAAGAAGTCATCAAAAATGTCTCTAGCAAAGTATGAATATGGTAAACATGTGAATCCCTTCTTTTAAAATGGCATAAGATGGGTAGAGAGTTCTTAAAAATACCTCTTTAATAAGTATTGATTAGAGTCTATCCAAAACATTGGGAGAATGATTCTTTAAATCTTTCGTAAGAGAGTAGAAAATTGCCTGCCCTAATAGACAGTTTTCAAATGCATTTATATTTATAAATATTTATTCCCCCAAAGTGACTTGGACATCATTGATTTTTTGGAAAGTGGCCTGTGTATCTACTTTATGTTTTCTTTCACTATTAATTATAAAATTTGAAGTAATAAGAACTTTATCAATAAGGTCTTACTCAGAGCAACTAAAGTCAAGATTGGTATAGTTAACTCTAGATGTTAGCCTTGAAAGGGCACTATGCCATTTGTAAGATGAGACACCATTCAGAAATCTTGTAATGCCAAAAGAGAAAGGGGGGATTTAAAGTCATAGTTTTAACCTTGTGCCAAAATATCCTTTCTTTTGAAAATAAAGGTCAAGCTTTTACCATCATAAGCCAGGAGGCTCACAAACTTATGACATCTCTGTTATTCACTTATTTGGAATCAGGACACACACACTGTAATTATTTTATTGATTTTTCCATTAAAGGCATTTTCTAAGGCAATAAAAAAGCAGACTTTTATGTCAACATATGAAGCAGCTACACACCTTACTAATGCTGTCAGATTTTCTTCGAGGATTTCTTGAAATCAATATCACTTCAACTTTCTATTTATTGAAATATAATTCATGCAACTCAAACATAAAAATTGTAACCTTTGTTCTAAGTAGGATATATGCAGTTATTGTACACAGCTGATCTTTCAGTCATTACAGTCTAAAGAAATTTCTTCTGTATGAATTGAGTGATAATGCTTTCCTCATATATAGTGTCCTATATAGTAACACCCAGAGTTTGGTGCTATAGTAGGTGTTTAACAAATGCTTGCTGAGGCTAGCTAAATGAATTCAGGTTCTTCTATAGTAAACCACCCCACTGGAGAATTCCATTGAATATTACTAAACTACTTAGTCCTATTTAACAAATATCTTTCTTGTATATTCAATGGAAACCATGAGTTCAAATCTGGTGTCAGACATTTACTAGCTGTGTGACCCTGGGCAAGTCACTTAACCCTGTTTGACTCAGTTTCATCATCTGTAAAATGAGCTGGAGAAGGAAATGGCAAAACACTCTGGTAACTTTGCCAAGAAAACCCCAAATGGGGTCACAAAGAGTCATATATGTCTGAAATGACTAAAGAAAAAGATATGCTCCCAATGAATAGTGCAAATTTTTTGGGATCTAAGCCCAAGTATGCAAAGTCATTGATGCAGGTTTGTGAGAAATAAAGATATTAGATAAACTTTGTGCTTGAATATCTGCGGCTGCTATCTGGGAGATCCTTAAGGATTTTAAATAGCTCTTGAAGCAGACATCACTGATGGATTATTTCAAGCCACTGTGTCCTTCACCATCTCAATGCTATCCACCAGCCATGAAGGATGTAGTGTCAGAGGTGATCTTGAGACCTCTCCAGTCTCTGTGTCTTCCAATAGCAGCGACTAAAGCCCCAACAACTTTTGCCTTAGTTTTCAGAGGGCAGCGAAGGTAGAGAGGTTTACAGCGGTATAATACATGGTATAATACCTCACACTGCCATCTGACACAGTGAAAGATAAGATTCAGGTTAAAAACTGTTTTAGTTTTAAGAATTTTCTTTGTTTACAGTATTTATGGTACTGTAGAATTCATATGTTATGAAAAGTGAATATTGTCTGAAATCAATGTGTTTTTTTAATTGGGATGTTAGCTCAAGAGGTCACAGAATTCTAGGGAATTACTAGCAAGAAAAATATTTTATATGTTACCAATTTTATTTTGTGTACTACTTTACATGGGTTATTTCATGGTTACTATGTTAGGAAAAGTGTTAAAAAGAATTATATGCAGAAAAATGTATTTTCAGCACTCTCTAGCCAAAGATTACAGTTTTTAGTGGTAATGGGAACCTAACCTCCTATTTCCTGTAGGGTCAGTGTTTCAGCATTTGCATTTTTTACTTTCTTGCTGTTTTCTAGAAAAGTTACCACCACAAAAGTCAAGCATTGGCTGTAATACTCCCCTAAAGTCATGTGACTCTCTATCCCTTTCTGGTCTTAGAGAGTCTATTTTGGATAAACAATTATTAGGTTAAGCAAATTTACTCTGAGCCTTATTAGGAAAATTCCTAACATTTAGGTAGAGGTTGACTATCTGTCTAAGATTTAGATGTATATTGATATCTAGTTAACACCTGGCCTCTTTGTGGTTCAGATAAAATTTGACTTATTGGAAACATTTGAATAACAAAACAACAGATTGTATTAGTGTATTTGAACAGACAGGTATGGGAGGGACAGACAGAGTTAGTTAAAGAGATAACCATTTTTCCAGGACTTTCCTGAGCCTGCATCTTCTGCTCTGAGATGCCTGAATAGTCAGTAATTATCCTTGTCATCTTCCTTCTCTATTAATGATCAATCTTCCCTTTCCTCATCAAAGGAGTTCTGGAAATGGCATCCTTGCTCTAGTCTCTGGAATCTCAACCTTCAGAATTTCTCCCTTAGTTCTGAGATAGCTTATTAATTTTATACATATTGCGTAGGGCATGACCCTGTCTTTCATGCTATGGCTTTGATTGATTCAAGGAGGTATTTAAGACTGGGTCATACTCAGTTCTGACAGTTTAATTCAAACAAATAATGTTCTTACCTAATTAAGGTTCTTAAATATATCTTTTAGCCCCACCCTTACTTAACAATGAACAACTAAAATATGAAAAGGTGGTCTTTGACTTAAAATAATTTGCAACTTGCCATAAAGTCTCTAGAACTTTCTGTACACTGATTCTGTGAAATTAAGAATTCAGATAGCAAAATAAAAAATTAGCTTCCTTTTTGAAAGGGAATCCATTCTGGTTTAGATTGATTATTGTTCTACCTAAAGAAAATGAAGATCCTCTGAATACCAAGGAGGGAGAGTAAAATGAGTGAATGAAAGAAAAGTCATTTATTAAGTACTTACTATGTGTTAAGCACTTTGTGAATGGTTTGGGATGCAGCAAGAAAATGTAGAGTCATGTAATTCCTGCTCTCAAGTAGCTCACATTCTAATTGTGAAAGCAAAATATGTAAATGAAGGTTAAGCTAGAATGCATTTTTTTTTAAAAGAAAAAACCCATTTGTCATTAGGTTTTGATGGAGTGGTTTATTTCATATGGCGAAGCCTTGACAACTGGAGGGTTTTGAGGCAGGCAGATGGTAAGGCCAAGCTGTCCTCCGTCTTATTAAAGGATTTTTAGCTAGAAGGGAAAGGAAAAAGATGCCATTAGGAAGAAAACTTGGGGGAATAACTCCTTATGGAGACCTGATACTGCTGAGCCCTCCATTAACCACAGCTTTGAATCAATCACTGGACTTGGGGTCAGGAAGACCTCTACTGTTCACCATGTGACCAACAGCTAATTACTTAACCTCTTTGATCCTCAGTTTCCTCAGCTCTATAAAGAGAGTAATAATATATATAATACCTATATAACAGGGGAATTGTAGGGTTCAATGAGATGTCACATATGTACATCACTTGGCAGACTTTCAAGAGCTATATAAATATCAGCCACTATTCTCTCTGCCAATCTTTACATGCATTATTTAGCAATTAATCATTTGCAGCACAATGCTCAGATTTCTGCTCCTCAGCAATCCTTTATGCTCCTGGAGAGCTTAGAGACTCTTCCTCACTGGACCCCTATGTGTGTTTGTTTAATCATACACTGACCATTATATTTCCCCAATTTGCTTCACAAAAGAGGTCCATAGTAAAGGAAATGTTACAATTTTTTTTTTTCCATTCTGTAACAGTTACCACCATCGCCAAGCTGGTAAAACATCACTGTTGCACTAGAGGAAAACAAACAAATCACTCTATAGACAGTCTTTACCCTTTTTAGAGGAAATGTGAGAAACTCCTATTACTGACTTGTCAATTGTTATTTTAAGGTAAAGTTAATGTAACATCCTTCAATATAAGAAGCACTTGTCTAGCACCTACTAAGTGCAAAGTGCTGAGTTTGGGACCTTTGGGAAGGAAAAAAAAAACTTCTTTTTTAACATTTAAAAAAATTATACAGTCAAGAGAGTCTGTTTCAATATCCTTATGAGCAAAGCACCTGTTTGAATCAAATTGGAACAAAGATCAGAAAGTACAGGATTCAGGAAAGTGAAGAATAGAAAAGAAACACTATGAAATCAAGAAGTAGGTAGTATCAAGAATATAATTTCTCTAAGATGTTAACATTCATCTCTTTATTTAATAATTTCAAAAACCCTAACTGAAATTATGTACTTTTTTTAACTTTGTTCTGGAATTTCATCTTTTCTTTTATAATTGATATAAAAGGTGAGTTTGGAACTACTTGAAGAAAAAGATCTTTTCTGAGCAAGCAGGATTAAATCATCTGACCAGAACTTTTCTCCAAGTGGAATCTGCATTAATAAAAATGTATTTCTCATATCTTTGACTAAAACACAGTTTCTTAGAGACTTTTTTCCACCTACAGAAATCTCATGTCAAGAGAGTAAAAATATCCAGGAAAGGTAATACTACAGAATGTAATAACCAAAGGATGAGTAGTATACAATGATTGGATAGTCTTATTTTTTCAAAACATTTGGAAGAATAATTTATTTGACACATTTCTGATGATTGATGCCAAAATGGTACACAGGTTTGGTGCTTGGGGAGGGATCAAGGAATCATGAGGCGAAGATAGAAAAACAGAAAAGATGGTGAGTATGCCACCAAAGACTCACATCATTAACCTTTAGTTTTTGCATAGCTATTCCTGATTATTCTATTATTTTACAAATAATATATGATCAAACAAAAAAATAGACTGGGCATGTGACAGAATAAGGCCAGTTCATAGCCAGTATGCTCTACTGGTATAATTGAAATAACAGAAGAAATCAAAGATGGTTCTCAGTATTTTGGATGAAAGTCTCATGACAAGTGCATGGCAACTATATGGATAACAGGTCCATGGAAAGACCAGGCATTGGTGGAGATCCATATTCACATCTATCACATCACAGATGTTATCAGAGGCATCATAGATAGGATCAGTGGGTAAAAAATTTCAGCCCAGGAGGAATAAGAATCTTTTAAGAATGAAACTGAAAACACAAAAAGGGAAAGAATTCCAAAAAGGAGGAAAAATTGAATTGTCTGAAAAGACCAATATGGACACACAAGGAATTCATCAACTAACATGTTTGAAAAGACATGTACAGAAGATTGAATTAAGGTCATACAACAGAATATAAATAGAAGAGCATGAAATCATGTTGCTAAACCAGTATCCCAACTGCTAAATAGCAGAATTAGCTGACTCTGGTAAAAGAAAGAACAAGAAAACGAGTTTGGGGATTTTGTTTTGTTTTATTTTTAGAGATACTGGAGCAAAGATGAGGAGCAAGTGAGGGACAATGCTACTTTGGGGGATGGACAGAATAATAATGCCTGGTAATGGAAAGAAAGAGAGAAAGAAAGAAAGAAAGAAAGAAAGAAAGAAAGAAAGAAAGAAAGA
>NW_020940360.1:14928671-14954099 GCF_900497805.2 Vombatus ursinus | reverse complement strand
AGAAAGAAAGAAAGAAAGAAAGAAAGAAAGAAAGAAAGAAAGAAAGAGAAAGAAGGCTATTGAACCTATGTCACTTCTGTTTTCTATGTCAAACAGAATTATCCCTGCCCTGGAAATGAGAGAACAAAAATGACTGAGGGGAAGTTAACATCCTTAGTAAGTAAGGAAATAGTAAGAGATCACCTAGTTGCCCTTCATGAATTCAAATACAGATGAACTACAGACTCTGTTACTGAAAGAACTGGTGAATTTGAATGAGGAGCCACTGTCACTGACACAATATTTGAAAGATATGCAAACACAGTTATTGTAGAACTGAAGAAGAGCAAATGTAAGGATTTAAAATAAATTAGAAAAAAGACTCTGAAAACTAAAGTCAGATAGATTTTAATTCCTTGAAAAATTCTAGAACCCGTAATTAGAGATACTCAACGGGTACTGAAGAAGGAAATAGAAGTACACACAGTTCTGCTATCATGCATGTTTCAAAAATGTGAATTTGTTTCAACTTGATTGATATATTAGGGGACATTCTGAGCATAACTCAACTTTCACCTTTGCTTCCTCAAGATTTCTTCCTCAAGAAACAATGAGAGAACTCAGAAAACTGTATCACTTCCCATTAACTCACAAGCGGTAACCCTTTTTTCTAATGGTCCTTCCCAAAGCAAACTTTAGAGCATTGTCAAGGTAAACTGCCATATGTATTGTTTATCTTTGGGTGCAGTAGGAACTGTGGATAGAGGTCAGATTCAAGAAGTAATACAATCTTTCAGCTCCCAAATGCTATTTTTTATGGGATCATTCTTCTATAATAGTAATTTATAATGCATCATAAAGCAATAGGGAAAGGTGTAATAGATAACAAGGAATAGCAAAACAAGGTAATGCATGCTTTATTACATCTTTCCAAACCCTTGAGTTTCTATTTCTTTTGCCCATAAAGAGATGTTCTGTAGTGAGTTTAGGGGAGCAAGAGAGAGTAAGAAAATTTTGGAACTCTATGCCCTCGTGGACATACCAACTAGAGGGAGCAATTGGTGTTCAGACTGACATTTTAGGAGGCAGTTGTTGATGCAGGCACAACCCCAGCATCTACCTGCTGTGGTTAGTAAAGAAAAACAAAAATCAAAAACAAACAAACAAAAGAAAAAACTAAGACCATAACTGTAAAACTGAAAGGTGAGAAGAAACATACAAATTCAGACCACAGTAGATGAGAATAGGCAGTTCTGAGGAGAGAGCAGAGCACACTAGCAAACTGATGAAACCTCCCAGGCATGGTGAGATTGAGCAGAAGACAATGCTAATTCCATTACCCTTCTACCTCTGTTTCCTGAGTGCTTTCTGATGAATCACTGTGAATTTCCCAAGCCTTCAATTCTGTCTGGTATTCTTCCCGTCCCCCTATCAACCAGCTTGGTGTGTGGGGTGGTAATAGAGGGAGTCAGTCATGTGCAGCACTTGTTTTCTGTAATTGCTTTGTAGTTTGTTACTGAAAGCTACTCTGTTTCAAGAGAGGGAGGGAGGTGATTATGAGAGACAGACAGAAAGAGAGACAGAGACAGAGACAAAGAGAGACAAACAAAGACAGAGACAAAGATAGACAGAAGCTCTTGATTACACGATATTGAAATACTATGGTGCAAAAACAGTTTATTCAAATACAATAGTGATAGAAGTGTCAATTAGAAAATTTTTTATCAAGTATCTTTGATAAGCATCTGATATTCAAGATATATAGACATCTAGCAACAATGTATGAAGTCAAGGGCCATTATCCAACAGATAAATGGTCAAAGTATATGAACAAACAGTTTGGAAAAGAGCTGTCAACTCTTTTTTTGTAAATAGTATTTTATTTTTTTCCAATTACATGTAAAGATAGTTTTCAACATTCATTTTATAATATTTTGAGTTCCAAAATTTCCACTCCCCCCAAGATGGTAAGCAATCTGATATAGGTTATACATGTGCAATCATGCAAACATATTTACACATTAGTCATGGTGTAAAAGAAGAAATAGAATGAAAGGGACAAACCACCAAAAAAAGTGAAAATAATCTGCTTCGATCTGCATTCAGATTCCATAGTTCTTTCTCTGAATGTGGATAGCATTTCCATCATGAGTTTTGGAATTGTCTTGCATCACTGTATTGCTGAGAAGAGCTAAATCTATCACAGTTGGCCATCATACAATGTTGCTCTTACAGGGTACAATGAAGAATGGCCCAAATCACTGATAATAAAAGAAATGCAAACCAAAACAACCCTGAGTTTTCACCATGGGGTGAAAAAACTTGCCAACAAATTGGCAAAAATGAAAAAAAAAATGCGAATAGCCAGTACTGGAACAGAAAGATGGTACCCTAATACATTGTTGTTGGAACTATAAATTGGTCCAATAATTCTGGAAAGCAATTTGGAAATATGGAAAGACACATAATAAAATGTCCAAATCCTTTGACTCAGAGATTTCCCAGCTAGGTGTATAAACAGATGAAATCAATGTCAAAAATACAGACCTCACAGATGACAAATTATTTATAGCAACACTTTTTGTGGTAGCAAAGAACTGGAAACAATGTAGCAGTTCATTGAAAAACGAGCAAGAGAATTGCGGAGCATGAATATAATGGAATATTATTATGCTGTAAGAAACAAAGATTACAGGATGTCACAAAAGTTTTAGTGAAGTTTCAAGTTATTAAAGCTTAAAACTGCACTAAGATTTTATACAGGGACACCAGAATGAATAAGGAAAGTATGAAAAGATTTATGTGAACTGATGCAAAGTGAAGCAGAGCTAGGAAAACAATAAACAAAATTAAAGGAAAGCAAAAACAAAGAAAACAAGAGCTCAAATGAAACAACGCTGCAAAATTATAAGGACCAACTTTGGTCCCAAAGAATCAATATAAAGAAGACAACTCTTCTTACTTCTTTATAGAAGTTAAGGTCATGGGTGAGTGATATTGCATATTACTGAGAAAGTTGTGGTCCAGTGAGACTGTTGTGTCATCAGAGTCCCCTCTGCTTGGCAAAGCATGTACTACACTACTTAGCTGCACAATTATTTAATTCCTTATGACAGCCATCTCTTTCTTTAGATGGCAGAAAGTGAAGAGAGAGGTATGGGAAAACAAAAAAAAAATTGAGATTAAATTTTTCATTTCATTGGAATGAGAAACTCCTGCTACTAAGTCAAGTTGGCATCTTCTTTGAAACTTCTAGTCTTAGAGAGCTGCCTAGAGCATTGAGTAGATGACTTGCTCACAGTCTCACAAGCAGTATGTGTCAGAAAAGGAATGTATACATCTAGCACCTACTCAACAAAACTTATCATACTTGGCTCTGGAAATTATATTCATATTCTCTAGAATAATTTATCAATATTTGACAGGTTTTTCTCAATGGTCATTCACTTTTCAGTTTCTTAACCTTATACCATTCTATTTCTTAAAACCTCAATAAAGGATGTATTACATGCATTCCAATATATTTTGATCAGGATTTCTACATTAATTTGAAAAATATGTCCATTTTAATTATTTTCTGTTATATTTATAACTTATCTTCCTTCAGAGAATTAACAGTATTCTACCATAGTATTGATTTAAAAAGAAAATTGCTTGAGTACAGCATGTTTAATATTGGAAACATTTCACTTTCCCTCTTTTTCTTTCCACTTTAAAATAATAATAACTTGCATTGGAATTTTACTTCTTTTTTTAATCTGATTTTTTTCCCCTTATGGTATATATCTGTGAAGTAGGAATAGAAAATGTTTCAGTCCTCTTTTGGCAGAGAAAGATAAGGAGAATCAATATAGGTAAAGTGATCATTCAAGCATAACTCTGATCCCCAACTCCTGACCTAATCATATTCATATAATCAAAGCATTTTAGTGTGGAAATGTACCTTAGAAATCATGCAACCCAATTCCTTTATGTTACAGGTGAGGAAATTTAGGCCCAAAGAGCTAAATCAGCCCATGGTTCCCTCACCCTTACAGCTTACAATAAAATATATAATGATAATAATAATAATAACACTTATATAGCACTTACTATATGCCAGGCATTGTGCTAAGCACTTTACAATTATTATCTCATTTGATCATCACAGCAATCCTTGCAAGTAGGACCTATCATTATCCCCATTTTGAAGATGAGAAAAAGGAGGCAAACAGACATTAAAAATTTGCTCAGGGTCACATGACAAGTAGATGTCTCAAGCTAAATTTGAACTGAGATCTTTCTGATTTCGAGCCCATCATCATTTTGGTCATTTCACAGCAACAAGCCAAAAGTTTTGCTTTTTTTGTGGGACCAAAAAGTACATATAATTCCTTTAACAACACATTGCAACATTTAAAGAAAAAACTTACTGCAAAGGATATTATCATTCTATCTAATCAAAATCCTTCAAGCCCATTTTATCTGGTCTCATCCTCAGTGGAGATTCAAAGTAGTGAGCCATTTTCCTCTGTCTTAGTATTACCTTTCACTCACTTAAAGATAGTCATTAAGCCTTTCCAGCTTTTATTCAGTGGAATAAGCTTAGTCCTATGACTGATCCTTTTAGGTCCTTCTTTCTAACTTTTTAATAATCTTTTGAATCCTCTTTGCACTCAGCAAGACCTCAGTTTGAATCCTGGCCCTGTCTCTTACTACCTGTGTTACCAATGCTAAGAAACTTAAGCTCTCTGGGAGCCTCAGTTGAGGGGGTTGGATTTCCTGATCTCTATGGTCACTTCTAGCTACAATTCTAAGTTTCTACAAGTCTGTGAGTTTAATTAGATTAATTTTAGTTTCACAACTATTCCTCAGACATTTACAGGAATTTAATATATCAGATATCAGCGTATCAATTTTTCAATGTTACTAAAATGACCCGCAGACAAAGACAAAAAATATTTCAGATAGCCTCCACACTATAGAGCCTGTAACACATAGAAAGTAAAATGTCAGATAAGGTATTTTTTAAATACAAAATTACTATTAGCCTGTCTTCAGAACTGACTAAACTATGATATGCTCTGAAGATCTAGGAAAAGACAAGGGGAAAGTTGGGATTTGGGGGGAGAGAAGTTTCCATGACAGGAATAATGAGTTAATTTGAAAAATTATTGAGAAATAATTTCACTTTGCTACCCAGCCCAAAGAGGCATGGTATAATCAATAAAATGTGTGGCTTGGAGACAAGAATGCCTGGGTTCAAATTCATACCCTGATTCTTACCCTTTATTTTGGTGTCAGGTTTTATATACCAAGTAATTGATGGGTTCCATGGTGCATGAGTAGTTGGAGTTCCCATACTGACAAAATCACAAATTGATCGTGTATCACCCAGAATGTCTTAGCAATAGTTCAGCTACATAAAACCATTGATAAGTTCAATCAATCACATGTTTGAGTTGATGCAAAAGTTTTGCGTTTTGTTTTCCTTTGTTTTATGAACAAGACATTATCCTGTTCAAAGAAATAAGGAAGTTCATATGCAGCACATTGGCACATGTGTGCAGTCAAATGTATGAGCTGACACAAAGCAGTGACAGTTTTTTGGTTGTTACTTGACTGCTTTTTCATACTGATAGATGCTTTGCCCTTGGGGTCCACTGCTTTGCACATGAAAAATGGCTTTGCTTTTTTTTCCATTAGCTTAAGAGACAAGAGAGTGACACTGCTGAACAGAATCTAGACTGAGCAGTGTATCGAAAACAAACCCACATTCAAAAAGGCTTTTGCCCACTCAAATAATAAAGAAACACAGACTTCTTTTTTTCCCTTTGGTGTTTGAATGTGTGTTCCCCAGCAGTGTAAGAGAAAAGACATCCAGTGTGCCCCCTGAATGAAAATGAAGTATTGGAAAGCAATGACATCCTAATCACTGCTTCAAATGTCAGTGAAAGGAACTGGTGGGTAGCAGGCCCCTGGTGCCCAAGTTAACAGCTTTACTGTAAAATCACAAGGGAGCAATTAATGGGAAACTGTTGCTAACCTTCATGCATTCTATTGCTCAAGTTTCTAGAGAAAAGGTCTAATTATAGTCCTAACCTTTCCCAATAGGCCATGAATGACTCTCCAAATGTAGAATATTATGTAAGAAAAACCACGCTGGAGTTAACACGGTTAGCATGTAGAGGCAACAGGCTTGTTATGTAAAGAATAGTAGATTGATTGGGAGTCAGAGGTCTTAGGTTGTAATTTCCATTCTAACAGTGCTGTGTGCTCTTAGTGGCACTACTTTACCATTTGTGACCTCAGTTTTCCTATCTTAAAAATGTGAGATTTGCCCAATCTCCCAATTCTCTGTTACCCTTTACCTAGCCTAGACCTCCCTATGTCCCCAGGTCACTTCCTACCCTTAATCCTATCTAGGCTCCATTCTCCCTTGGCCACCCCTGGAGTTCTATTACCTCATACACTACTTGAACACTCCTAGATCCCTCTCACAGTCTTTCTGTATATAAGGTCCATCTTTTCTCCATGAAGATGCTCTAATTCTTATAATCTAGCCACTGCTTAGATTTTTACAATCTAGCCAATAGCTCACAGATGTTCAGGTTCCTTAAGACTCTGGCTAATGTGGCGGATCTTTAATAAACCTTGGTTTTGGCTGGAAAAAAATTGTGAGATTTGGAACTGAATGGACTTTCAGGCTGATTTTAGCTATTGGTATTACCTTTGAAATGTCCAGGACAGTGCCCCCATAATAAAGCAATACTTGTTGTTGTTGTTGCCTACCAACAACAAATGTTGGGACAGCTAAGTGATATAGTGGATAGTGCACCTGACCTCAACCTAGACCTGAATTCAAATCTGACATCAAACAGTTACTAGCTATCTGACCCTGGCAAGTCACTTAAACCTGTTTGCCTCACTTTCCTCATCTGTGAAATGAGTTGGAGGAGGAAATGGCAACCCACTCCACTATCTCTGCTAAGAAAATCCCAAACGGGATCATAAAGAGTCAGACATGACTAAAATTAACATATGTTGGTAACCTGAATTTTGTCAAATTTTTAATTAAAATAAAATAGTTCTTCATAGTCCTCAAAAAAGCAAAGATGAAATTTGAATATCTGATATCAACCTGGGCAATGGCAAATAATGGTACTTTACAACATGTCAGGTTGACAGGAAAGTTGTGAAAAATTTTCTCACTTGTAACTCAAAATTCTATCATGCTAAGAGTTTCTACCCTCCCTTTCTTCCTTCCTTCCTTCTTTCCTTCTCCCCTTATTTCCTTCCTTCCCTCCTTTTCCCCCTTCTTTACCTCCTTCTTTTCCATCTCTCTTTTCTTCCTTCTCTCCCTCTTTTTCTTCCTTTCCTCCTTAATTTCTTCCTCCCTATATCCATCCTTACTTCCTTCCTTTCCCTTATTCTTTTCTTTCCTTCTTTCTTCTCTTTTTTCCTTCTTTCTTTCCTTTCTCCAGTCCTTCCTTCCTTCCTGCTTTCCATCCAGCAACTCATAGTGCATTCTCTTTCACAGCTCATATCCAATTTGTTGCCAAGTTCTCTCAATTCTAGCTTCATAACATCTCTTATATATGTTTTCTCTCCTCTGAAAGTACCATCACCCTGGTGAAGGCCCTCACTTCCTCATACCTGAACTAGACTCCTTATCTCAAATACCTCCCCATTCTAATCCACCCTTCACTCAGTTATTAAAATGATCTTCTTAAAACACAGATCTGGGCTTAGATTCT
This sequence comes from Vombatus ursinus, assembly GCF_900497805.2. Taxonomy (NCBI): domain Eukaryota; kingdom Metazoa; phylum Chordata; class Mammalia; order Diprotodontia; family Vombatidae; genus Vombatus; species Vombatus ursinus. The sequence continues at coordinate 14,946,384 of NW_020940360.1, read as the reverse complement.
TAAAATCAACCCACTGCTTACATTCTTACAATCTAGCCAATTGCTCACTGACATTCAGACTCCTTAAGAGTCTGCCCAATATGACGGATATTCTAATAAACCTTGTCTTTGGCTGAAAAAAAAACACAGATCTGATGATATAATCCTCCTCCCACCCCCACTCCAACTCATTAAGCTCAAGTGGCTCTCTTATTTCCTATAGAGTCAAATATAAAAGCTTCTATTTGGCACTAAAATCCCTCCATAACCTGGCACCTTCCTATATATCTAGTCTTCTTAAACCATTTTCCTGTCCATTTATTCTTCTGTCTGGGAATATTGGCCTCATTGCTCTTCCCACACAAGATACTTCATCTCTTAACTCTGAACATTTCCACTGTCTGTCACCTATTCCTGTAACTTTTTTCCCTCCTCATCTCCATCTCCTGGCTTCCTTCACTCTCGGCTCTATAAGGCCACCCTCTAAATGAAGCATTTTTCCAATCACCCTTAATACTTCCTTCCTTTGATTATCCTCAATTTATCCTGTGTAAAATGTGTTTATATGTAGTTGTTCACATGTTATTCCTCCATTAGACTGTCAGCTTCATTGAAACAAAACTGTTTTTTTCTTTTTCTTTCTTTTTTCCTTTTCTTTTCTTTTTTTGCTTCTATATACCCAACACTTAGCACTGTGGCTTATACAGAACAGACATTTAATAAGTTCTTGTTGACTTCACTTGCAAAGAGTTCTGAACCTTTCAAGTCAGAAGGTGGGAGAAGAGTTTGAATCTTAATTCTGACAGCTACTAGTGGTTGTGTGTCCAAGGGCAAGTCATTTAACTCCTCTGACCTTCAGTAAATTCATTTGTAAAGTGTTTATAAAATTATCTGTACTACTTATGTAAAGAATTATTATGAGAAAAACACTTTATAAATCTTAAAGCAGTATTAGCACTTATTCATTCACTTAATCATTTGTTCATATCCTCAGAGTAATCCTAAGCCTAGACTCTCATCTCTTCTGAAAACTCCATAGCCGGAGACTTGATAACTTCTGTCAAGACTTTTAAGAACTTGAGAGCTGTAAGAGAAGTAAGGGCTTTGCTGCCTAAGGTTCATGTTCTTCTCCTCTAGTATTTCCAGAGCCTTTTGGAAGCCTACTAATTTCTAAGGATTATGATAGAAATTAAAATGACAAACAAAAATGTATTGTAAATGGTTAACCACATCCTTAGAAAGATCCAAAAGAAAGTAATAAAAGTGTGAGGACCACTCTGCTTACACTCTGAGATGGGAAAAGAGTGAATGGAATTTCATTCAACCTAGACCTGAGGACATTCTATTGAGAAGGTACAATTGAAATCTCATAGTTGCTGAGTATCCTCTTTTGTGTCTTCTAGTTAGAGTGATAAAAGATATTAAAGACAGAACTAGAAACAAGTTGAATGCCACAGAAGATACTGCAGGCTATCTCGCTGTAAGGTCAAAAAACATTGTTCTGGGCCAGGAACACAAGCATAAGGTCAGTATTTGTTGAAAAAGGGTCAAGAAGGCAATTAACGAAAACCAACAAAAAAGTAAGCAAGGAAACACTCTTTACTAGATAATAAACGCAAGGATTCAAACATTTCCTGTTGTTGTTCAGTCATTTCAGTCATATCCAATGCTTTATGACCTCATTTTCAGTTTTCTTGCCAGATACTAGAGTGCTTTGCCATTTCCTTCTCCAGCTCATTTTACAGATGAGGAACTGAGGCAAACAAGGTTAAGTGACTTGTCCAGGGTTACAGAGCAAGTAAGTATCTGAGGCTAGATTTAAACTCATGAAAATGAATCTTCCTGATTTCAAATCCAGTGTTCTATCCACAACTCCACCTATCTACCCATTCAAACACTTAAAATGAATATACACTGACACCCTTTCTCCAGGTTTCCCTATTCATGAGCTCATGTGTATTTTAGCAAAAGTAGCCTGCAGGGAAATGAGAAATTCAGGTCCAAAGAACTTCTCCCCCACTCCATCCCACCCCCAACTCTTTATGACATTGACTTAAATAGGATTTGCCAAGCCTTGATGGACTCAGCAAATCAAGTAAAGAGCAACACACTAATATGGTACTAACTATATCCTTCTTTTAAATCTCCATTACAAAGGAATACCTATGAGCCTTTAATTAAAACACTCATGCATGGATTCCAGTCACCCCCTTAGCAACTAATGCTCAGTAAGAATATGTGGAACCTAGAATAGACAGAGTCTGCAGTGAGAACAAGAACATCAGGAGCTGGAGAAATGTCTATCAGAAGACACACGGCATCTGAGAAACAGAAAAAAGCAGCTTCAAAAGCAGAAAGCGGTAGCACAAGATGGAGGTTCAGTAAAGACCAATCCCAGTGGTAACATGTCAAAACAATGGTAAGGCAATTTCAGGATCATATCAAGAAATTGTAGAAGACAAAACCCCCAGTGGCTTCAAGACACAGCTGCTTTCTGGGAGATGAAACCATGAAAACTCAGGCACAAGAGGTTTTCATAACTGTGATTTGACGAGAAGACACTGATGCCCAAACACATCCAAACCTAAGAGAACGAATTGTCAAGGTATTTTCTTCTTTCTCTAACTGGACCATGAATCTGTGGGGGATTTTTTTTTATTTGTGTATGAGAGTTGAGAACAACCCTATTTGATGTTTCTCCCCACCCATCTCCTATTATTTAGCTCTGTGCATTCTCAAAAATAGTTCAATATGCCTAGAATGCACTTGCTCTTCAACTCTGTCTCTCCAAATCTTTCATCTTTCTTTAAGTCTCCTTTAAGGTGCTTCCTCCTCCATGAAACCATCCTTGTTCCATGCAATTATAGAACACTTGCCTTGCTTAAATTATGGTGTGTCTATTTATCTATATTTTTATTGGATCCCCAGAATAAAATATCAGCTCCTTGAGGACAGACACTGTTTAATTTAATTCTTTGTATCCTTAGGAGGTAGCATGATACTGTAAACAGAATAAGAGCTCAATAAATACTTATTGAATGAATGAATTCTTACTATAATCATAGACTTGTGCTAAGTATTATTAGGGATACAAGATTAACCCACAAAATTACATACCTTGTTAAATAGTAATAATAGGTCAAAAATTAAATTATAATAAGAAAAGTAACTTTATTATAATAACATCAAAACCACCATACATTTGGGAATTAGTCAACTAAGTACATGCATGATCTGTATAATGACCAAAATAAAAGAATATCTTAATAAATAGATGTTGTAAGGGACAAAGTGTGGTGCTAGCCCCTTATTAGTTCAGGTTTGATGTTGGGAAAAAATGAAGCACTTGTTTGAACAATTAATAAAATGAGATTTACTTAGCCCTAATATAGCTAGAGTATGCCACAAGGATACAATGGCACTTAGCTTCTATAGATCCAGTCCTTTTTATCTCCATATGGAAAATCATCTCTTCTGGAAGTCATGGTATAGTCATTCTCCTAGTCTTCAAAAATACCTAAGAAAATCTAAGTGGAAAAGGCCCCGAAACCAAATGAAAGTGACTTCTTAAGCCCCCTAGGTGACCAAGAAGTCAGGTCCACACATCCAAGGGCCACCAGAAAACTGTGTTTAGGGAGTTGAAATGCAAACCTTGTCTTATCTTCTGCAGAAAGAAGTCCTGACTTTTTAATCTTTCCCTAACTTTGGTTGTGGGTACAGTTGTGGGGAAGAAGAGAGGAACTTGGTAGATATTAGTCCTATTATAGGTGGGTTGGGTTGATATGGTAAAACTGTCAATAGTTTCCCAAGTATGTGTATACACACGTATGTATGCACACATATCCATATGTTTATAGGTATATACATGCATATTCATAAATGTGTGTATATGTACCTGCATGCCTGCATACATGTATGTACACTGACACATATGTATATATTGTTGTTGCTGTTGTTCCAGTTGTTTCTGACTCTTTGTGACCTCATTTGGTTTTTTTTTTGAAAAAGATACTGGAGTGGTTTGCCATTTCCTTCTCCAGCTCATTTTACAGACTCGTAAAGTGAGGTAAACAGGGTTAAGTGACTTGCCCAGGGTCACTCAATTGTAAGTTTCTGAGGCCAGATTTGAACTTACAAAAACTCTGGGCCCAGTGCTTTATCCACTGTGCCACCTAGCTGCCCCATACATATACATACACACATCAAAATCATTCAGGATTCATGGAAAGATTTAACAACAAAAATTACCCCAATGACTCTGATAATAAAACTCAAGAAGGTATAAGACAATAAGAACATACTTACTAAAAGTATTCACCACTATGATGGAAGAGATCCAACAGAGTGTGGTGATTCCCTATGGATGATGGAGTCCCCTCTAGATGCTTATTTTTGCATGTGAAGTGCCAAGATACTATATAACCTCCATGAGGAGATATGTAAACACTCAATGGGATTTAGCTTATCCATCCACATAAGAAAAAGCAAATGGAAAAAAATGTCTGTTGCCAAGATTTCAAAATTCATTTAAATGGACGTCCTGTAGAGTTTGTACAACATTACCTATATTTAAGCCAAACAGTTCAGATGGAAAATGAACTGAGCCCAAGGGTGAAAAGAAAGTAAAAAGGAGGTAAAAAGGAGGTTGGGATGGGTTTGGGAAATTGCAAGGCTCTTTGATGGACCACAACCTTAAAATGAAAGCTAACTATCTTTCAATACAAATGTTTTACTAGTGTGACTCTAAGATAGCAAGACCTGAAACACCATGGCATCTTAAAAACTAAAGATGAGTGTCACACACACAGAGGGAAATGAGAAGGCTCCATGGTGGTATAAGCATGTTGTACAAGACGGACAAGCATGAATGGGTTATGATCTTTATCTTATATACAACATATATATATATATATATAGATAGATAGATAGATAGATAGATACACAGTATACCCACAGAGTATAATATACATGTATTTGTGTGTGTATATAAAATATGTATAAATGTGTATGTATATACATATACATACACATATTTCTCAATCAAAATACCAGGAGTTTCTTTTTTAAATGAGATAATATTAAGATAGGCATAGAAACAATCAAGCAGACCATACTACTACGGGAAACACAATAGAAAAAGTAGCCAAGTTGGTCTTACACTGTTATTTTGAACCATATTATAAAATAAGTATTGTTAAATTATCAGGTGCTGAGCAAAAAATAATAATAATAATAATAATAGAGAAACAGATTAATGAAATGGAAACTACAGACATCCAAGCAAATATATACAGAAAACTTTCCAAACAACTATATGCAGAAAAAAATTGTCAAACAAATCTTCCCAAAAATTGGGAAAGGATCCCTTATTTATCAAATATAATTTGGTGGGAAAGGGATTTGGACCTATATTTTATTTCATGTCCCATATATTCCAGTATCCATGGATGGTAGACATATTTTTTAAAATGGAAGAAAATGGAAATATGTATGTTAACTTTGAAGGTAGGATTTTTTTTAACTCAATGAATGGAAGAATTAGTTGGGGATAAGACAAGTATGCTTCATTGCATTAGAATTTTTAAAAATAAATTACTCTCCTATAAAGGAAACATAATTAAAATAAAAATATGTAACAAAGTGAACAATAGATAAAAACTTGACCTTGATATAGGAAACTATTAAAAATGGATATATAATTTAAAAAAATAAAGAAATAACTGTCAAAAGAAGATATGCAATGTTTTTCTTTATCAACTGAAAAATTCAAAATAATCTGAGATGTAAATTAAAATTATTTTGAAGTACCACCTCACATCAACCAAACTTGCAAATATAATTAAAAGCAATAAAATTCAATATTAATACTGTCATCATCAGCTAGGTGTTGTAGTGGATAGTGTATTGGACCTGAAGTCAGGAAGGTCTGAGTTCAAGTCAAGATTCAGACATTTATAAGCTATGAGAACTTGGCCAAGTCATTTAGTCTGTGTCTTAATTTTCTAACTTGTAAAATCAGAATAATAGCACCTCCCTTATAGTGTCATTGTGATGAAAAGATGAAATAACATTCTTATAATGTGCTGCATAAATGCTAGTTAATATTAATAGATACACTCATTCATCAATGGTAGAATTGCAGACTTACAGAATCTTTTTAGAAAGCAATATGAAGCAAAAGTTACAAAAATAATAACTTTTAACACAATAATTCCATTCTTTGGAGAATACAGTTAAGTTTTTGTTGTTGTTTATCTTAATAGTTTTAGCTGCTCCAAGTTTTTCATATGTAATTTTAAAAAAGGGAAGCAAACTAAATGTTTAATAATAGAGGACTGATAAATAAATCATGGAATGTTAATATAATAGAATAATATAATTCAATTTAAGGTGAAAATAGGTAGAATCCAAAGCAATTTGGAAAAATTTTTATGAAATAATGCATAGAGAAAAAATAAGAATGAATTACACGCCAACTGTAATTTAAAAGAGGAAAATTGAATAGATTCATGGATAAATGAATCACTCCACAAATATTTATTAACAATCTATTATATACCAAGCTATTCTAATTCCTAGGGATACAGATAAATACAAAGAATGAAACTGTGCCTACTCTCAAAAAGCTTAAATTCTAACTAGTAAGACAAGTTCATATAGAAGCATACATATTAAATATAGAGAATAAATATAAATAAATGCAAGTTAGTTTAAAAAAAAGTGAAGGCATTAACATCTGAGGAGATCAGAAAAGACTTCCTATTGAAGGGGGGTACTTGACCTGCACCTTGAAGGAAGACAGAGATTCTTTGAGATAGAGGTGAGCAAGAACATATTCCAGGAACGGAAAATTGCCATTGCAAAGACATGGAGACAAAAGATGGAATGCTATAAGTGTGGAACAGAGAGGCCAGTCTGGTTGTATCACAGACTGTGAAATGGGGGTATGTCCAATGAGTTAAGACCAGGTCAGTAGAAGGTCTTAAAAAGAAGCAGAGAGCCTTGGAGTCAGGAGGACCTGAGTTCAAATCCAGCCTCAGACACATGACACTTAATAGCTGTTTGACCCTGGGCAAGTCACTTAACCCCGATTGCCTCACAAAAAAAAAAAAAAAAAAAGGCAAGCAGAGGAACAAAAACTATCCTATAGGAATATCAACTTGTCTCTAGAATAAATTATAAACTCCTAAGAAATGCTTAAAATGATTAATAAAGCCTTCCTTCCTTCCTTCTTTCTTTTCTACAAAAGTCAGAATCTAGATACATGATGGAATGATTACAACAACAGGTCAGCCTGAGGACCTGCATAAACACTGAAGCCAAAAGGCAAAAGCAAAAACAAACAAATCTACACTAGTTAAGCTTTAGCAACATTGGTTTTGGAAACTTATATGCAACTGGTTTCTGACCTCCAAAACACCATATGGAACCAAGATGTTCAGTTTCTGATGATGCACAATGGGATGTACTTCCTCGCAGCCTATCACTGGGTGATAAGGACCTGTATGAGACCTTGTCTACATTTACTAGCCACCTAGAGACTGACATGTACAATTCTATCCATTATATGCTCAGTGTAGGGTCTCAAAATCATGGTCAGGAAGCAGGTTATGAAACCTGACAGCTCCTCTCTCTTACTATATGGTAGTGCTATCCCAGAAAGACAGTTTTACATAGTGTTGTATGTTCTCACCAAAGTGGTTCAGTTTTTATCTAACCTGACAAAGGAGTTAAGCCAAATCATTGAATCACTACCAATAAATTTTAGCTTCAGGGAAAGAAAGGTTTATAAAGAGAAGTGAAGGGAACAGGTACACTTAAGATCATTAGATCTTAAATGCCAAGATAAGGTTTCATAATTTATTCTGGAAATCAAAGGAATCTTCAATGATATTAAACACATTTTCTACTGTTTATGGTTTCTTGGGGATTTTGTTGTTGTTGTTGTTGTTGATGATATTGTTGCTATTGTTGTTTAGACAGAGCCTCCTTATCTTGTCTGGTTTAGAAGTGCAGCAGGTACTCATGGGCCAGTTCTGCTAATGGTCCAATTAATAAGAGAGTTTTGATTGGCTCCATTTCTGGCCTCTGATGGATCACCCTTGCAACTTGCTGGTCAACCCACTCTTACGGCCTCATTAGGTTAATGTCAAATTTAGTTCAGATATCTGATCTGCATAGTTCACTGCTGCTTGAAACTCCCTCTCTCAAGAGATATACCAGCTCCAGCCTACCCCGTAGATTGTATTACAGGCATAAGCTGCCACATTTGACTAAAATAAGTCTTAATTAAATTGCTTTTTCTGTGCCAGTCTCTCTTGCAAGATTTAGCATTAATATTTTGCATTTATTTAGTTGTCTTGCTTAATGTAACAATTTTGTTCACACAAATCTAAAAAAAATTACCTCCCCATTAATATGACTTAAAAGCATATTATCCCTGGGTTTCAATATTAAGTACTAGATGATATTTGTATCAATAAGAACCAGCATATTCTTGGATAAGTGATGGAGAATATGTCAGAAACTGACTCTACTATCATAGGTCTTTTGTTTTTGTTCTAGTCCTGTCATGTCATAGACTAAGGGAACTCCCAGTGAGGAAATGCACTCCATCAATGCAGATCAGCAATTGTTTTATACCAAATAACCAAGAGTGTGCTGGTAAATGTTTAACTGACTCTCTGAGGAAAAAAATGTAGACATGACATACTTTCAAGTGTAATCTACCTTATTATTTTCTCCACTGCTTTCTTAAGACTAGACAATCAATAGAACAATAAATCAAGTCTTCATTTACATAAACAAGCAGTGCTCAGTAGCTGGTTCACGCTGGCTCTAAGACTGCCCTTCACATAACAATCTTAGAGAGTCGGGACCCTGGGACTCATTAGGACATTGGAAGGTTAAATTACTTGGCAAGAGACACAGAGTCATTATATATCAGAGACAAGATTCAAGATAGAACCTGGTTTTCCTGAAATTAAGTCTAGCACTCAATGTTTGGCCTATTACAAAGGTTTTATTGGTGGAAAGATAACTGAATCTGGAGCCAGAAAATAGATTGAAATTCTTGTTCCGCTCCTTACTATCTGTGTGCATTGGCAGAAAATATGGTAATATCTCCATGCCTCAATTCCATCATCTATAAAATCAAGAATTTAGTTTAGATGCTCTATGAGGCCCCTTTGTAGACTAAATAATATGATGGTACCAATGGCAAAAAAGATAAATTGACAAATCGTCTGAGTGACCAAAGAAAATTCACTTTACCTCTCTGAGGCTCAGGTTCCTCATCTGTAAAATGGAGATGATGCATATACTGCCTAACTCACACATTTATAGCAGACATAGACTTTTTAAGACTTAACATGCTACATTAATGTGTTTGTAATATTATTATTACTTCTCATAATTATTATCATTGTATAAGAAAAGTACATTGGAATATTACAAAAGAAAACTTGATATGGTGTCTGAAAAGAATAATTGCTACAGAGAGAAAAGATCGGGAAGACTAAGCAATCTTAAGATCGATACTTTAGAGCTCAAAGGGATCTTACAAGTCACCAAGTACAACTCTTTCCTTTAAAAGTTGAGAAAACTGAACAACAGAAGGGGTGACTTGTCCAATGTCACATAAGTAGTGTAAGAGTTATACCTACATAGAATGCCATAGTCAAATAACTCAGATAAGGAATTGAGACCAAAAGAAGTTAAGTGACTTGCCCAAGAGCACACAGATAAGCATCTAAGCTGGGACTTGAAAAAAAAAGGTCTTTCTGAATTCATATCCAAAAGTCTAATTACTACATCACACTCCTTTTGTTAACTTTTAAAAAATCATAATCTCTTAAAGGAAGGAACTGAGTCCTATTTCTCTTTGTATTTCATCGAAGGCCAAGCAGAGTACATTACACAAGTTAAGCACTTAATACAAATTTATCTGATGAAAGAAGTGACTAGTGCATATCCTCACTGGGCACTTTTCTTCTTAGATCAAAAAACAAATAAACAAACTAACAAACCCACAAACATTGTTCACAAAAAAAGTGGGCATTGGGTTATGTCTGATGCTATGGCTGTAATCTATTTCTGGGAATGAGTTGGAGCTAATCACTGATTACTTCAGATAAAATTTAAGAGAAAAACACAAGTAAATAATGCAAACTTGTGGGGAAAGCTCTCTGCTGTACATACTAACTTAATTCTAGATCCACAAAAACTTCCTTGGGAATCCAACAATTGAATCATAGTACCAAGGATTGGCTTTAAGCTAAAAACTGATAAATGAAGACTTTTTTGTTTTTAGAAAATATTTTCTATATATATAATGCATGTGTGTACCTGTATAGTAATATATACACATATATACTACAGACATATAGAAAATTATATACAAATGTTTATGTTTAATGTAGGAGTTAAAATATTTTGTAATAGGTGTCACATTTTAGGCATATTTATCTTTTTTAATTATTGCTATATTTAATTATTTTTAGTTCTGTTCTAATATATTCCTCAGTCAATGTTTTTAAGAAATGTAAGATGGGCAGGTGGTTTGCAAATATTTTGTTCGGTTCAGTTTAGATTCTCTAAGATATCTTTATAGAAGAAAACAAATCCTCTCTAATCATGTTTGGAAGAAGTCTCTGGTTTCTCCAGTTGCCGAAAGTCATTATATGGCAATTTAGAAAGCATGACTAAACATACATCAAATTTTCCAGTATCTGATAAAGATACAATTACAGTCACAAGGGCATTATTTGATGGATAGTATTCTTGTAGATACAGCCAGTGTTATATTTGTGTTTCCAAAATAATATATAAGCTCAAGAGTGTGTAAATGTCTCATTTTTACTTTGTTTTATCTATATGTGGACATGTTGTCTCTCTTGGTTAGATTGTAAGCTCTTTGAGTGAAGAAATTGTTAACCACTTTTTCTTTGTATTTCCTGACCCCAACCCATAGTGGATACTTACTAAATACTTGTTGATTAATTGATTGAGGAATAAACAGGTAGCATTTGATTTTGGTTTTAAATGTATTGCCTCAGTCTATTTAGCCTTGACTTGTGGTGATTGCCCTCTAGAAATTAAGAAAAACAATAACAACAGCAATGATGAATAGAAGGAGCAGAAAGAACAAAGGTAGTAGAAGAAAGGGAGGAGGAAAAGGAGGAGGAAAAGGACAAAAAAGGAAGAGAAGGACAAACACAAGGAGAAGGAGAAAGAAAAGAAAAAGAAGAATGAAGAACATAGTAACAGATCAAAAACCTACTGAAATCCTTTGGGAATACGAAAGACATCAATTCACCAAGCAAGAATTAAAGGTGATACGAGATACATGGCATTGGAATTGTCAAATGTAACTCAAAGTAGCTTAACACTGATGGAGCCTATAAAACAACTAAGGGTTAAGGGTATAATGAAAAGACCCTGTATGGGCAACATCCCCATCTATGCAACCAATAAAAATTGCCAAAAATGTCAAACAAATTACTGAATCATGCAGATTTGTTTCTGAAAAAAAAAAGGTTATGATGGCACTTCAGGACTGTGTCATTGCCAGTAGAACCTACAGAAGAATTATCCTGAAGTTCATACTTAGAGATGAACGAATATTATGCAAGGAAGCGGTTTAGACAGTGTAACCAGGCACCAGTACTATAGTGTTAAGCACTGGGGACACAAAGAAAGACCCCCCAAAAATAGTTCTCTCAAAAAAAAGCTCACAGTCTAAAGGGGGAAGCAGCATGTAAACAATTATGTACAAGCAAGATACTATAGCTATGTATCTATATATTAAGGCATTCCCTATGTCTACATATGTGTATCTACTAATGCATTCCTATATATAAAGGCTTACCCCTTATATAGAGATATAGATAAATTGGAGATAATCAACAGAGGGAATGCATTAAGATTAATGACTGAGAAATGCTTCTTACAGAAGGTAAGAGGACGATAGGATATAAATGGTTTTAAAACCAAAGAGATGATTTTATATCTAAATTGACAGTAATAGAAAGTCATTGGAGTTTATTGAATATGAGAGAGATGATGTGATCAGTTCTTACACTTTAGTAACATTAATTTGACAGCTAGGTATAGAATAAACTGGACAGAGGAGAGACAAGTCAGAGAGACCAAATAGCAGGCTATTGCATTAGGCTAGGTGTAAGGTGAAGACAGTCTACACTAAGGTGATGTCAGTGTCAGAGGAGATAAGAGATCATATATGAGTGATATCAGACAGGTGAAAATGACAGGACTTGGCAATTGATTGGATGAGGGACAAGAGGTAGTAAGGAATCAAGCATGAAACCTATGTTGTAAGTCTGGGTTATTGGGAAGATGGTGGTGCGCTCAACAGTAACAGGAAAGTTAAAAAGAAAAGAGAGTTAGGAAGGAAGAAAGGAAAGAAGGAAGGAAGGAAGGAAAGAAAGAAACTAGCATAAAACATGTAGTGAAGATGGGAAAGGAAGAGCTCCAGTAGAAAATGACCCTGTAACAACAATATACTAGGATAGTTACCATGGATAGAGTATTGACTGAGTTTGTCACAGCTTCCCTGCCTCCATATTTACTGTGGTGGGGTAATAGATGAGATTATCAAGTCTAAGAGAAGAGCCTCTGACTTTGTATACTGGCTTTTGTACCTAAAAGACCAGGAAGCTATGTCAAAGGTTTGAGTCTTAGTTCCTTGAACCAATTAAATCTTGAAAATGGTTTTAATACCTTTTAAAGAAAGTCACCTAGCCTTTGCATGGTCATATATCACTCCTATGATATACCAAAAGGAAATCAATGCAAAAAGAATGTTACCATATCCACCAAAATATTTATAGCAGTTTTTTTTTGTCATAGTAAAAGACTGGAAATTAAACTGATGCCCAACGACAAAGGGATGACTAAAGAAATTGTGATACATAAACATAATAAAATATTGCTGTGCTATAACAAAGAGTAACATTAACGAATCTCAATAAGCATGGGGAGATATAAATTAATGTCAAGAGAAGTAATCAGAATGAGGAGAAAAAAATGAACACAATGATTACAACACAGTAAGTGAAAAAAACATAAAAAAATCATTGAATCTACTACAAAACGTTAATAATATTAATAAGAAACTTTGACTCTAAAGAAGAGTTATAAGAAGCCCATCCCACCATTATTTATTTGAAGATGTGGGGGAATATAGATGTAAAACATCACATATAACATCAGAATTTTTGGACATATTGGTTAATTTTCTGAACTCCCTCCCCCTTTTCAATTCCATAAGAAATTGCCTTTTGACAACAGGAAGTAAAGGATGCATTGGAATATTAGATAATATAAAAACAAAATATATCGGTATTTTTTTGTTTTTTAATAATATGAGTCTTCATGTCTAGGGGAACTTTGAAGTAATAAAATGTGTTTCACAACTTCCCCAAAGGAAAATCTGACTCTCTCTTTCCTCCTTTGTAACATTCTTCTATCTGTTCAACCTGATATACAAGCTCTACATATTATCAATCCCATTGCTCGCATTAATTTGGACAATAGACATTCTTCACTCTGTTGTTGTTGTTATTGTTATCCCCATATGGATGATTAGAGCAAACTCTTTTGAGTAGTTATAAGTCTCTTCTAAGAGGTATAACCATCCATAGGAAAAGCATCTTCAACTTAGTCTTAAACTCATTCTCCTCCGTGACAGGACTGAACATGTTGGTTGAATATTTATCTTGAGTATAACATCTTCCTTATTTATGCTGTGCTGGGTATTAATGATTAGACAGCTCACCAAACAAGGTTATCTCAATTGTCTCTTTCATGGAATCTTGAATAAATTTTATGTAAGAACAGGAGCAACTTATTGGAAGGGGGCCTTCAAAACAGCATTTTGTTCCAAAGAATAAAGTGCTTTAAAAAATTACAACAAAGAAGCACAAGAGGAACTTTTAGTCTCTACATCTTTCAGTCAATTATGTGATGGTAATAATGTGGTCTGCTATGGAATATCACTTATGAAATTCTGACTTTTTCCATTTAATACCCTCATAGATCTTTTCTCTAATGGCTTAAATTTCAGCCTAAATGAGCAAATTTAGCCTTAAAAAGGCTCTTCTTTGGAGGAAGCTTATAAAGTTTGTGAAACACAAGTGAAGATGATTTCTGTAGTTTAATTATGGAATCACTAGCATGTGTTCAGGCAAAATTGTTGCTTCAGTTGCAGCTGATAGCTGTCCATTACTCATATCTACTTTAAAAAACAGTGTTTGATACTACCATCAGATGAGAAGCCCAGTGTTTATAATATGCACTTTTATCACATCAATCCTTGATAAAAGGTAGTGCCTCCCAGCTATTTGAAACCTCACAGTGATTTGACTGGGAGAAAGGAGAGAGGAAAAACTCTACTTAAATAAAATATGCCATTGTGGAATGACCAGAGCATATAGCATCATTAGAGATACATAGACACTTACATCTGGGGGAGCACCCTATGGAAAAGTAATATTTTGACTGAATAAGCTCTTCATTGTTCTAGCCAGGGTGAGTCAGTTTTAATTAAATTGATGGGAGGAACTACAATGGTAAACTTTGATTTTCTTTTTCCTGTTCCCTCCATGTTCCATTGACTGCTATAGGAAGTAAAGAAAAGAGACATTCAGCAAAAGATTGTATAGTACCACCTGACAATTATTTGGTTACTTTTGTATGTCTATGATCTCATCAGTGCTGTACTCCCTCCCACAGAGATTACAACTCATCCACAACTTCTGTTCAATTCTTATCCATGTCTCACTGTAAATCTCCCATAGAAGGCCAATAAGGCCGATAACTAAATCAGTGTTCCCAACATACCGAGGGATTTTCCTTTTACCTTCAAACATCAGAAGGTACAAATAGAACCCATGAGCTGCTCATCAGTTATCTATCACTTTTTCAATATGACCTGCTCACCTCCTTTCCCAATCACACATCTATTTTACTATATAATTCTAGCTGCTTCTCCAGAATAATTCTTCATTGATAATATACTGTAGCTTATTTTTCCCTTAGTGCATTTCTTAATTGCCCTTTGGGTGACCTACGACTTTAATTTTTCAAAGACTATGATATCACGTGACTCAATCATCACTACAAGAATACTGATATTCAAAAGATGGTGCTTTGTTCCAGAGAGGTTCTCAAGGTTGTAAGGGAAAAAAAAAACACTGAAGAATTTCCCAGATGCCATGTGGCACAACATTTCTCCTCTTATCCTATTTATTTCTAGGCCCAGTTCATTTTTAACATCCATTTAGAATGTTATACTGAGCTTTTAATGGTGATGTTATACAAAAAAAAAAGCATTCTAAGCATTTAAAACAAAATAATTATACTGGAGATTAAAGTATTCCTGATGTAACAAACTTCAAATGCATACACACATGCTTTAGAATTAATTCATATTCTAAACTGAAGTTTTCTTTGACTGCCATGTATCTTTTTGGCAAAGAGGTCAAGTGTTTTGTTTGAGAATCACATAACCCTCATGTTGCACTTGCATCCTCACATTTCTTCCTGGAGAGAATTTGGTGATGATGACAATGTCATTTTATACATTTTTTTTTCAGATAAAGTCAGCCACATGCTCTCTGTTATCTCCATAATGTCATGCTACATTTACATTATTGTGCTCTGGTTAGCACATTCTTGAAAAGACATTTATTACTAACTTCAGAGTATCCAGAAGAGAATGCTTAGGATGTTGAAAGGCAGTGAGCTCGTGTAAGGATAGATTGGAGGAATTAGAGATGTTTAACCTAAAGAAGAGAAATCTCAGGGGAGACATGACAGCTATCTTAATGTGTGTGAAGGGCTGACTTGAAGAAAAAGGATTAGACTTGCTTTGCTTGAACCCATAGGGTAAAACCAGGAGTAAGGTCAGGATGTAAAGAAACACAATTAGGCTTAATATAAAGGGGGAATAAAAAATTTTTTCTAGCAATTAGAGGTATCCAAAAGCAGAAAGGACTGGCTAAGGAGGTAGTAGTTTCCGCTTCTAATAACTCTTTAAGCAGAGCCACGATGATATCTCATCAATGGTTCCTACCTGACTGAGATTTAACACAATCATGAAATTTTATGTTGAGTTCTCATTGTCTTTGTATTCCTTCTTTCATTTAAAGAAATAACTAAAAGAACAGGATGTGGGTAGAATAGAGGAGGGCAGTAGGGAGGGGAGGCACCAAAAAGAAATAGATGAATTATTGGACGCATAGAAAATGTGTTGTTGACTAGGGTTTTCATTTAGGGGCCAGGAAAATGCAGGTTTCCCCATGAAAACAATGGCTGTATGCATACATGGTTATCAGACAATGCACATAAGGGGAAGGGAGAAGATTATATAGTAATATAAAATCACATGACTCTATAAACTTTAAAGACCTCATCCTGCTGAATCAAGACAATGGTATTTAAGACTTCCTACAAATAGTTTTCCATCCTTCAAAAATGTTGAAAGTTTAGGTCAAAAGAATTTCTCAAGGGATT
This sequence comes from Vombatus ursinus, assembly GCF_900497805.2. Lineage (NCBI taxonomy): Eukaryota > Metazoa > Chordata > Mammalia > Diprotodontia > Vombatidae > Vombatus > Vombatus ursinus. Next base: position 14,929,869 of record NW_020940360.1, on the reverse strand, counting down.
ATAATTTTCTGGGGGAAAAATGTTCAGGGATCTAAATGAAAGCCAGTTTGCGGCCTCATTTCACAAGAGAAGCCTATTCTTGTCTGTTTTTTCTTCTTCTCAGTTTTGCAGAACTCTCGAGTTGTGTTATTTTGAATAAGCACATGTACTTTTAAGTGTTTATTCAAATTGTATTGCCTGGATCTGTTTGGGTTCAACTCTCACTAAACAGTCTATGGTTCTAGGCTGGGATGGGGGCAGGAGAGGGATGGATATTAAAATTGCAGTAGCACACCAAATTATTAACATTTTATTCAACTGTGAGCCAAGAAATAGTATCAAGTATATTTATGCAAGGTAAGATGGTCCTTTAAAGTAGATGACTCATCCATATGCCTGAGGTATGCTCAGGGAAATACTGAAAAATACTTATAGTTTCTATTGACATATCACTGAATGGAAGATTAAAAATAAGGTCAACTAATACTCCTAAACTAATTCTTCATTCAAAAAGGACCCAAATCTACTCCTAACGCATCATCAGTGTCTGCAATTTGTTACTGTTGTTGCCGTTGTTGTTCTAGTTAAAACCAAGAAATTACCTATGGCAATGGGAGGAATACTCTTCAGAAACACCCAGAACTCAATTTTTTTTAGTTCATTTTGAAGGGTATTTTTTTTCAGGTTATACATGTGTAGTCATGCAAAACACTTCCATAGTAGTCATGTTGTAAAAAACTATTTGTCCCTTCATCCTATCCCACCCCCCAACTATTCTATTCTCTCTTTTGACCCTATTCCTCCTTAGAAGTGCTTGCTTCTGATTACCCCCTCCCCCAATCTGCCCTCCCCTCTATTATCTTCCTACTCTCTTGTCCCCTTCCCCATTTTCCTGTAGGGTAAGATAGATTTCCATACCCAATTGAGTGTGTATGTTATTCCCTCCTTAAGCCAAATCCTATGAGAATAAGATTCACTCATTCCCTCTCACCTTTCCCTTCTTCCCCTCTACTGTAAAAGCCTTTTCTTGTCTGTTTTATGTGAGATAATTTACCCCATTCTACCTCTCCCTTTCTCCTTCTCCCAGTATAATCTTCTCTCACCCCTTAATTTTATTCTCCAGATATTGCCCATTCATCTTTAACTCACACTGTGCCCTCTATCTATCTATCTATCTATCTATCTATCTATCTATCTATCTATCTATCTATCTATCTAT
>NW_020940360.1:14873514-14928661 GCF_900497805.2 Vombatus ursinus | reverse complement strand
TATCTATCTATCTATCTATCTATCTATCTATCTATCTATCTATCTATATAATTTTTCCCTCCAACTACCCTAATACTGACAAAGGTCTCATGAGTTACAAATATCATCTTTCCATGTAGGAATGTAAACAGTTCAACCTTAATAAGCCCCTTATGATTTCTCTTTCCTATTTACCTCTTCTTTACCATATTTCTCTTGAGTCTTGTATTTGAAGGTCGACTTTTGTATTTAGCTCTGGTCTTTTCACCAAGAACACTTGAAAGTCCTCTATTTCACTGAATGTCCATTTTTTCCCGTGAAGAATTATACTAAGTTTTGCTGAGTAGGTGATTCTTGACTATAATCCTATCTCATTTGACCTCTGGAATATTCTATTCCAAATCCTTTAGTCTCTTTATGTAGAAGTTGCTAAATCTTGTGTTATCCTGATTGTATTTCCACAATACTTGAATAGTTTCTTTCTGGCTGCCTGCAGTATTTTCTCCTTGACCTGGGAACTCTGGAATTTGGCTAAAATATTCCTAGGAGTTTTCCTTTGAGGATCTTTTTCAGGAGGTGATTGGTGGATTCTTTCCATTTCTATTTTATCTTCTGGTTCTAGAATGTCAGGGCAGTTTTCCTTGATCATTTCTTGAAAGATGATGTCTAGGCTTTTTTTTTATCACGGCTTTCAGATAGTTCAATAATTTTTAAATTATCTCTCCTGGATCTATTTTCCAGGTCAGTTGTTTTTCCAATGAGATAGTTCACATTCTCTTCTATTTTTTCATTCTTTTGGTTTTGTTTTACAATGTCTTGATTTCTCATAAAGTCACTAGCTTCCATTTGCTCCATTCTAATTTTTAAGGAAGTATTTTCTTCAGTGAGCTTTTGGACTTCCTTTTCCATTTGGCCAATTCTACTTTTTAAGGCATTCATCTCCTCATTGGCTTTTTGGACCTCTTTAAGAGTCATTTGGATTAGGCTATTTTTTTAAGGTATTATTTTCTTCAGTATTTCTTTTGTGTCTCCTTTAGCAAGTTGTTGACTTGTTTTTCATGATTTTCTTGCATCATTCTCATTTCTCTTCTCAGTTTTTTGTCTACTTCTCTTACTTTCTTCTCAAAATTCTTTTTTGAGCTTTTCCATGACATTAAACTGATTCATATCTTTCTTGGAAGCTTTGGATTTAAGAGCTTTGACTTTGTTGTCTTCTAGTTGTGTGCTTTGATCTTTTTTGCCTCTAAAGAAAGAGTCTATGGTCTGATTTTTTTTTGCACAGTTTGCTCATGTTCCTAGCCAATTACTTGAGTTTTAAACTCTTTGTTAAGGTAGGGGTCTGCTTCCAGTGTGGAGAATGTACTTTCCCAAGTGTCAGGGGTTTTGTGCAGCTGTTTTCAGAGATACTTCTAGGGACCTGTAAATTTTCAGTTCATCCAAGGTGGTATGATCAAGGGTGAGGTGTTTACTCCTTTCCTGGCCTGGTCTCTGGTCTGAATAACCACAAGCACTCTTTTCTACCTTGGAACTGTGAGGAGGATTCCCTCTCCACCTCCACTACAAGTTCCACCATGTCAACATTCCTCCTCGCCCCAGGACCACCACCCAGAACCGTGACCCACATCCAAGTATGGTCAAAGCAAGAGATCCCTGCCTCAGGACCAGAAAAGAGATCCCTGCAATCTCCCTCTGATGAGCAGCTTGATTCTCCCTCTGTCTATGTATGGGCTGAGAGCTCCAGAATCAGCTGTCATCCTGGGTCTGTGCTTATACTGAGGCTGGGACCAAGCTTCTCTCATCGTGGTCACAGACTTTGCCTACTGACCTTCTAAGTTGTCTTTGGAGTTTGTGGGTTGAGAAGTCTGGAAACCACCACAGCTGCCTGTGATTCAGTCCCAGGAGGCCTGCTCCAGGTCTTTGCTTGTGTGCCCACACTGAACTGCACTCTTCTCTCAGCCTGGCACAGTAGACCTTTCCAATCAATAATTCAGGTTATCTTGGGCTGGAAATTTGTTTCATTCTGTCTTTTTGTGGATTCTGCTGCTCTAGAATTTGTTTAGAGCCATTTTTGCAGGTATTTGGAGGGCTTTGGGGGACAGCTCAAGCAAGTCATTGTTTTTTCTCCACCATCTTGGCTCCACCCCCTCCAGAACTCAATTTTCACATTAATATAATGGGTCAACATGTGCACTTTTAGCCCCAAAGGATTTATTTCTTTTAAATAAAAAGGTGAGAGGAAAAAAGTGGAACATTACTAAATGGAAGGGCTCTTTCAACCTTCTTGAACTACTGTATGCATAATATATCATGAACCACATCTTTTCCATGACCTACATTTCCCTCATGACTACAATTATTTTTGATGTTTTAGTAAAACTGTATTTATGTGCTACTTTCTGCGTATTGTTGAATCCTAGGTCAAACTGTGGCACACAACAATAATAATATCACTGAAATGATTAAACTTAATCATTCAAGGCAGATGTAAATGGAGAAAGTGGATAAAAGTGTCTTCATATACAGCTGCTAATCATGTTTTCTTTTTTATTTCCTGTTAAATCTTTATATTTATATATATATATGTATATAGATATATATGTATGTGTGTGTATATATGTGTGCATGTATATATATGTGTGTGTATGTATATGTATGTGTGTGTGTGTGTGTATAATGTTCCACATATGGTTATAGCTAACAAATCAGTGTAAACCACTGGGGAAGGTAGGGTTGATACAAATTTTCATTGGATATAGGCAACTGGCATGCTACCATTCAACCCATCTAAAGGTAGTGTCCTAGATCAGATGTTCTGCCATGAAAAGGAAATATTTGGGAACTCTATGTGATATTGATCACTGCATGGTTTAGAACCACTCTGAAAGTCCCTAGGGCTATGCCCTTATGGCTCTTTTTTGTTCCTTTCCCATTCCATTAATGCCATATAACACATAAAGCATGTCCATCAAGCAGAGCTTAAGAAGCTATTTATAGGCATTAACAGAATTCTCTGGGCAGACCCTAGAGCCATTATGATCATGTCTATCAGATTAACTTGTCTCAAATGAGACATTCATAACTGTAAAGGCTCTTCAAGGCTTCATATTGTAAGCCAATTGAATTATTCTTGGGGTTTTTTTTCTAGGATGAGATAAAATCCAACCACATATCAGAAACTAGAAGCAGGAAGTAAAGGAAGCAGAGTAATGAATAATTATTTTTTCAAAGAGAACAGAAAAATTGGAAAGAAAATCAAAAATGGAGGGATAAAGGAGGAGAAGTTGAAGGAGTCAGAAAATTGGGGAAGGGGAATAAATGGAAAAGAGGTAAAATAATATAGAAATATAATTATACTGTTACAGAATATAATTAGTAAGCTCAATTCAATTTGGCAAAAAATATATTATGTGGCAATAGGTAATACAATGGATAGAGCACCACACTCAAACTCAGGAAGATCTGAGTTCAGATCCTGGTTTGGACACTTACTAGGTGTTTAACCCTGGGCAAGTCTTTAACCACTAGTTGCCTTGGTTTCCTCATCTGTAAAATGGAGATAATAATAACATGAACCTCCCAGGGTGAAGATAAAATGAAATAATATTTGTAAAGCATTTTCTAAATTTTAAAGCACAACATAAATGTTTCCTGTTATTACAACATTAGCTATTAAGTGTCCACTACTTAGAGTAAGAGAATGATTTGTTTACATAATAAACTTGTCACTAGAATTTTAAAATGTAAAAGCTTTCTTTTATATAAGGGTTTTGTGTTTACAAAGTCATAGAGTTAGTTTTTGAAGGGTCCTCAGAGACCATCTTATCCCTTTATTTCTGTGTCTCCTTTACCAAACTGTTGACTCATTTTTCATGATTTTCTTGCATCATTCTCATTTCTCTTCTCAATTTTTCCTCTACCTTTCTTACTTGATTTTCAAAATCCTTTGTGAGTTCTTCCATGGCCTGGGACCAATTCATATTTTTCTTGGAGGCTTTGGATGTAGGAGCTTTGACTTTGTTGTCTTCTTCTGAGTGTGTTTTGATCTTCCTTGTCACCATAGTAACTTTCTATAGTCAGAGGTTTTTTATTTGTTTTTTTCTGTTGTTTGCTTATTTTCCCAAGCCTATAAGTTGGTTTTTAACAATTTGTTAAAGTAGGGCTCTGCTTGCAGAGTTGAGGGTACACTGTCCCAAGCTTCAGCGGTTTTGTGTAGGTGTTTTCACAGATCTTTCCAGGAAGCTGTAAGTTTTCACTTCTTCCAAGGTGGTATGATCTAAGTAGAGGTGTTCTCTCCTGTCCTGTGCTCTGGTCTATGAATGACCACAAGTACTCTTTTCTGCCCTGAAACTGTGAGTAGAGTTCTCCCTCCACTGTGGCTGCCAGCTCTGCTATGCTAGTGCTCCTCCTCATCCTGGGACTGCCACCCAGAAATGTAACTCAGATCCGAGTATGATCAAAGCAACGGAGTCCTGACTCAGTGTTAGCAAAAAGACCTCTGTAATCTCCTCTGACCAATTGTTTGACCCCCTTACCAACTATGGGCTAAGAGCTATGGAAGCAGCTGCTACCACTGCCACTGCTGATTCTGTCACCTCAAGGCCTGGTGCTGATTTGCTGTGGCCAGCGCTGTGCTGGTATGGACTGTGCTCCACTCTCACCCAGATGCAACAGATGTTTCCTGCTGATCTTCTAAGTTGCCTTTGATGTCTATGGGCTGAGATGTCTGGAAACCACCACTGCTGCCAGTGATTCAGTTGCCATGAGGCCTGATCCTAGTTTGCTGGGGCCACAGTCTGTGCTGGAGCTGAACTGCTCTCCTTTCACTCTGGTGCAACAGACCTTTCCTGCCTACCTTCCAAATTTCTTGGGCTGGGAATTTGTGTCACTCCAACTTTTTGTGGGTTCTGCTGCTCTAGAGTTTGTTTAGAGATATTATAAAGGTATTTGGAGGGGTTTTAGGGGAGAGGTCAGGCGAGTCCCTGCCTTTACTCTGCCATCTTGGCTCTACCTCTTAACCCCTTTATTTCACAGAAGAAAAAAATGAGGGCCAGGTAGAGTCGGTGACTTTGCCTAAGGTAAGGCATATCTACATGGAGGGTTGCTGCAGCCAAGTAATTCATGACAACTTGCTAAAGGTGAATGTGAAGGGCATCTCTGCACTTATATGGACTGGTCCTCAGACTCATGACAGTTACAAGCCATACTAGAAGTCTTTCCTCATCAATGTTTATAATCTTTTGATCCAGCTTTCAAGAGCCAAGTCACCTCCATACTTTGATGAATTATCAGAATAGGACTTTTTGGAGGCTATCCACACATTATCTTCTTTTATCCTAACAAGAGCCTTGAAGAATAAGGAATAAAAGTATATTCATCTACTTTGCAGATGAAGAAAATGAGGTTTAAGGAGATTTAGTTACTTTCTTAAAGTGAAATCAGTATTAAGTAGCAGATCCCAGACTTGAGTTCAAGTCTTTTGGCTTTAATTTCAGTGCTCTTTCCAGAACACTGTACCATAGGTCATTTTTATTTTTCACTATCTACAGGTTAGGCTACATAACAAGGCAGGTGAAATATAGAGGCTTTCAATCTATTATGTTGGTTCTCTAGGTGCTATATAATAAGTTTTGGTTCTATGTCTATATTTGCATGAGCATATTTTTTCTTATCCATATAAGAATAATACATAAGGCAATCCCAGGACTAGCACAGCATTTCAAAACAGGAAAGGACCATGGAGAACATATAACCCAACCCTCTTATTTTACATCTCTGGAAACTAAGGCCCAAAGAGACAAAAGTAACTTACTTAAGTAAGTAACTTAACCCTTTGCTATGACAGAAGATCTTTTTCTTAATTTTGTTTTTTAGGACAATTAATGTAAGGACAAATTCAAATAAATGAAGTTGTATCTAATTTTATTTATTTAGAACTAAAAAGTAAGAGGCTGTATTGTCTAATCTATAGGAAATAAACCTAGAAGGAGGAATCGTCAGAACTGGTTCTGGAAATAGGTCTGTCATTAATTTAATTATGACCTTGGTTTCATTACTTAACTGTTCTGTTCTTCAGTTTCCTTGTCAAATAAGGATTATAATATCTGCCTTGTATATCTCACAAGTTTATTGTGAGAATAAAATGAAATCACAGACATGAAAGGACTTTGAAAAATGAAAAGTGCTATACAAATAGATAATGATCATAATCATACAACCAAACATTATTTTGAAGCAGTAAGTCATACATGCCCTTTCATTACCCAGTTAAGTGTCTTGGTGTTCAGTGAACACAGTGATGCAAGATAAAGAGACACTGTGTTTGGGGACAAGGATAAGCTCATTTCCATACTCCCAACTTTCTAAGCAAAGCATTCAAGGGTATTAAGTCACTGTGTTTCCTCCCTTCCTTCTGGAAAAGTACAAATAAGACAAGTTATACCATAAGCCCCTGAGTAAAAGTTTGCCCTCTGGAAGTATTCCAAAAGTGACACAAGAATATTCATTTAGAATTCAACTCAATCCAATTCAAATGACAAATATACACACATATATGTGTGTATGCATACATAAAATATATATATATATATATATATATATATATATATATATATACTTACATAAGTATGTGTGAATATAGGTGAATCAGTCAGACACTTTACTTTTCCTGGCTAAGTCATTTAACCTCTGTCTGTCTAAGTTTCCTTGCTCATAAATGGGGATGAAATAGCACCTACTTCACAGGACTCCTTTGAGGATTAAATGAGCTAATATAGGCAAAATACTTTGCAAACTTTAAAATATTACACAAATGCTACCTATTTTATACAAATATAAGTACATATGAGAGAGAAAGTGAGATATGGTTTCTTTCTTCCTTAGTTTTTTTTTAATTTCTTGAAAGTTTGAGTTGCCTCATTCCTCTTTCTTTTTTTTCCTTCTCCCACTCAATTCCCTGTCCTTTTCTTTCTAGAAGTAACAACTTCTTCACCCTAACAAAACTCCATCTCCTTTTCCCTGGACAGATTCACAGCAGGCGCCTTTACCATCAAGTGAGGTAAAAATCTTATATGTCAAACAGACTGGTGGGAAAGGCCCCTAGAGTCAAAAGAAGATGAACGATATCTCTCTGTCTACATTTCCTTGTTTCACAGCAGCTAGCCAAGCAAGCATGCCTTTCTTCAGGGGCATTGCTACAAAGTGCGCTCAAATAACATTCTAAAGTCTTCAAGTAAAACCTTAGTCCTTCTGGAAGTCTCTCTTGTGAGCTTAGAGAAGACTTTAGGCTACAACAAGCAGAAAATGGTCTTTGAAATATTTCTTATGTTCCTTCCTACTACTTGTTTGTCTTTGGGCTGGAAAAATAAAAAGTGAGTAGCAATATTCCTGAAGATTATAGGAATATTACAAAGTAAGAAGCACACCAGGAAAAACATCTGATCCTTTGACATGAGATATTGGACACATGGACCCTCTTACTTCCCACCATCATCATGCCCCCTGACCTTATTCAAAATATACAGACTTGTAGCATAATTTGCACTTTCTAAAAAATTCATTTTACCATTTATATGGTAGACTTGTTAAAATAACTGTTGAAGTCATTGGTTCTTATACATAACTACAGACAGATGGATAGATGATAGATTGATTAATAGATATAGCTGTATGATAGATAGGTAGATGGATAGATAGATAGACAGATAGATAGACAGATATTATGAGAGGCAGCACAACATAATAGCTAGTATAGCTATTCTTTAAGCCAGGATGATCTGAATTCAAATCTCTAACCTATACTGGTCATGTGACTCTGGGCAAGTAATGCAAACTCCCATTGTTTTAAGTTTCAGAAAAAGTACTAACGTATTAACAGAGGAAGTTTTCCCATGTGGAAATTCCTTCTACCACAAAAATTCATAGTTTTAGGTCTTTATCCTGTCCTTATGCACCTGTGTTCTCCCTCTGATAGCCTCTGAGGTTAGAAATTGTTTTTGCGTTTGTCTTTGTATGCTTAGTACCTAGCGCTGTGGCTAGCACTTAGAGGCACTTAATCGATGCTGGTTAGTTAATTGCTTGGTAAATTCTTCAGAAAACAAACCAACAAATGAAATGAACAAAAAACTACCTGCCTCCCTGGCAAAGATACACAGATATAAATGAGATCAAACACAGGCATCTTACAAATTCTATGTATGGTCCTTAAATGTTGATAACATTGATTGCAATTATGCCAGAGATGATCTATAAATGACTTTTAAGGCATACAACATTTTCTTTTTATGTTTGACATAAATTTCAGTTTTATTGCCCCTTGGACTCTATACAAACTGGTGTTCAAATATCACAGGTTCTAAGATTAGAAAACATTGGTCAGAGGGGTGAATCGGGTGCTCAGGGAGGACTAGAGTCTCTGGTGTGAGGGCTTCCCCAGCCCTTTCCAGGGCTGCTTATCCACCTTTGGTGTCCACCTTCATCCAGCCTGTGGCTCCAAGAAGCTATAGCATGCACAGAGGCCTCCCTCCATTGAATAGATAGATGAGAACAATTTATTCCAATGGCCACGAAGGCAGATGATGGAGTGCTTAGAAACTGGTCAGACAATGTCAAGGTCATTGAACATGCCAAGGTCATCCACTGCATCCCAGGCCATCACCAGTTATCCTGATTTTGTCTTGCTACTGGACTTCAATGACTCTGAGAGACAGAATGAGGCTGATGACTTTGTGCAACTCTGCCTCACTTAAATCCAATTCACATCCAATTTAATACATCACCTATGATATCATTGGTCCTTTTTGAAAATGAAGGACAAACAAAAACATTGGACATAATATAGGAATGTAATTTACTAAATTCTAATAAATTTCACTTCAAATGTTATTTATGGATAATTTCTATAATACCTGTCATTTAAAATTCAAGTATATGAGTACTTTTTTGAAGATCTTATAGGGCACATGCATTTACTTCTTAAGAGGAAATACATTCTATAAAATTAAAATTGTTATTTACATTAGCCTATTAACTCCTTGAGAGTAGAGATTGCTTCTTTCTTTGTATTTGTATCCCCATTACAGAGCACAATTTCTGGAACATTCCAAATATACTATGTGCTTAATAAAAATATTCACTAATTAAATATGTTGATCACTAGGTGGGCTCAGCATTGTGGGCACTCCCTCTAACGGTGCCAATTGCAATCCTTCCACTCCATGTAAATGTTTGTGACTCTACTCTATGTCATACCATGAATCTCCCACAGGAAGACTATCAAGTATGAAGGGAAAGGGGCATCTTTTAGATCTAGATATTTTTATGCTAGCAATATCAAGCTTAAATAGAATTTTACCCACATAAGGATCTCTACAGGCTACATGTTGACTTAGAAAACCATATATGAACATAATGTGTGTTCTATTATATTTTTATTTATTTTGTTAAATATTTCCCAAGTACATTTTAATCTCATTGGGGCAACACTCAGAAGTGTTGTGGTCACATTCAGATAGTATATTTGATACCTCTGATTTACACTGTCCAGATACCATTGATGCAAGCATTCCATCACTCTATCCTCTGCTCATGTTACATACCTGACCCATCTCTTTTCTTTCTCTGGTCATATATTCTCTTCCGGGAATGTTGCTGCAGTTACTTATGATGATGAAGATGACTATGTTGATGAGAGTGACAATGATGATGAAAATGACCAATAAAATATGAATAGTTTTATTATAAACCATGGCAATAGATCTTACAAGTTAGAGCCAAATAAATCCTTCTGCACTTTTTATAAAAGATAGCCTCAGTTCAAAATTACACAGCGATTTATTGCCAATCAACACATGGAAATCATAAACATCATTCTTATATCAGATGAGATTAATAAGAGAATAAACTTAGGATTTGCTTAAATCTGAAGAGGAAAATGTTAAAGAATATGAAAACATTAAAAATCTATACCAAATACTTCAGAAAGTTTTACTTAGAAATGATATAGATAGTAAAAATAATACCAATGTCTCATATTTTTTTTTTTGGTGAGGCAACTGTGTGTCTGAAGTTGGATTTGAATTCAGGTTCTCCTGACTCCAGGACCAGTGTTCTATCCACTGTGCCACCTAGCTGTCCCATGTCCCATGTTATTTTGAAAATGGTTATCCTTAGATTGGAATTTTGAAAAATATGTGTTATGTTTTGTGACACAAATACAAACAGTAGATCAAGACTACCAAAACACAATTTTTTAAGAAAGAATAACTGAACACATTACTTCATAACATTTGCCAGAGTGAGGGGAAAAAAAAAACATTTCAGGACCTACTATGGCAGTTGCCACAGTAAGAAAGGAACATAAGAAGAAAAGTGGAGCTACCAAGGAATACTCTTAAGGACAAGTGTCACATGAAGCCATGGAAGAAGTGGCTTAAGAAAACTATTGGGAACAAAGAGACATTGGAGAATCATATTCATCTCTACCTGACATATACAGCAGAAAATTTAAGTAAGGGCAACAAAAAACAAACATGCATTATGAAATACAAAAAAAAAAATTTAAACATAAAAGAAATTCTTAATACTCAGACTACAATTGAAAGTGAAACCCAAACGGTTAGAGAAATGCAGGGAGTAAAAGATATGCAAAGAACAAGAAGAAATAAATTAGAAGAGAGACTCCCTGAAGGAGGATGTGGTAATATTTGGTTATTGATGTGGTCAAAAGAAGCCTGACACAATGAAAATGCAAATTAAATCAAATTTGAAACAAAAAATTCATGTACACTTAATATAACAAATGACATAAATTGTTAAATAAAGGGAGATAACAAACTCCAGCTTAGCTTCAAAACTTAAAAGATGAAGACCCAGAGAAGATAATGACAACTAGCATTTATATAAATTTTGCAAAGACCTTTATATATAAAATATCTTATTTAATCTGTATTAATGCCATGTGAAGTAGATGTAATTATTATTGCCATTTTACAGATGATGAAACTGAGGCTCAGAGAGTTTAAGGGACTTCCTCAGGATTGTTGTTTTTGCTTGTCCTTCATTTCAAAGAGGACCAACGATATCACAGGGTGATGTCTTAATGTGCACAAATTGAATTTTAAGTGAGGCAGAGTCATACAAGGTCATCAGTCTCACTCTCTTTTCCAGAGTCATCAAAGTCTAGTTGCAAGACAAAAGGATGATTGCTGATGGCTCAGGATTCAGGTGATTACCTTAACTTCTTTCGTATCTGACCAAGCTCTAAGCACTCCACAGCACCTGCTTCAGCCACCATCATGGACTTTGAAACAAAGTGTTCTCATCTGCTCTGTGGGAGAAGTCTTCACACACTTGGGGTAGACATCCCCCTAACTCATTAATGGGTTTGAGGCCTATTGGTTACCCTCAACCTAGTTTACCCCATCTGCTGAGATGGTTTTACTGGGGCATTGCCACTTTTGCATGCTTCAGCTTCTTGGAGCCACAGGTGAGCATTGGGTGAAGGTGGACACCAAAAGTAGTTGAGCTGCCCTAAAAAAAACCTCAGCAAGTCCTCACACTGGAGGTGCTAGTTGTCTGTGAACATCCTATAAAAATCCCTGCTCCTCAGTGTTACATCACTGATAAACATATAAGGCAGGAATATGAACTCAGATCTTCATGATGCCAATTCCAGCACTTCCCCATATACCCTAGATCCAGAACTTCACAGTGGTTCATGAATAATTAACAAAATATATGACCAGTTTCTTCTCTCATGCAAGTTTGAGCTCATATTTCTTAATAGAAAGCATCACATATTTATTATCAAAAGATGAGAACATCAATGATCCCTCCAAATGCACCAATTAAATACTTCTGTGTTTTATTAATAACTTGTATTACTCAAAACACTTTTGAAAACAATATTTTGACTGGATATCAAAAAGTATATGACATAGATTCCTAGGCATATAAAGAACAATTCTTTATTGATTCAATATTGTGAGAGAGTAGAGAGAGAGAGAGAGAGAGAGAGAAAGGAGAAAGGGAGAGGGAGAGAGAAAGAGAGAGAGAGGTGTAACATTTACATTTATACTGTCTTCACTGATTATCATAAAGCCTTTGGCTCAGGTCAAACTCATGACATTGGTCGTGTCCTGAAAATATATCAAAACAGACTCAAGAATGAGGACACTAAAGGTTTTGATGTTCACACAGAAAAAAAAAACTGCTCTATTTAAAATACATTGTTAATACAATAATGTCATGAACAATTGATGTAAAATGTGTCATCTTTGACAGAGAAAGTTTAAGGCCCCTCTAGTTCTACTAAGCCGATTATCATCACTTCTGGGGGAAAAAACTGAATATGGCTTTCATGTAAGAGGAGGAGATTTTCAAAAACATCATATCAATCACTTGATATACGTGTGTAATAGTTGTCATGTGGAGACACATAGAAGGAAGAAAGTCCCATTTTAGTTATAAGATTCTCCAGCATCAAATGAGAACAGGCTGGCTCTAAGGAGTGAGTGACTTAGAGTGTTCCTCCCTTCATGAGGTATTTACCTTTCTCATACTCTTGTTTCTCTCAAGGGCTTATTATAGGCCTATGGGTATATAAATTATGGTAAATATCATGAAAAACAGTTCCTAAAAAAATTACATGAATTTAACAACCATATAAAAGACTATGATTAATCACTAATGATAAAAGGAATGCAAATCAAAACTACTCAAGTTTACCACACAACCAGAAAATTGACAAAGCTGACAAAAGACAGGAATAATCAATGTTGGTCAAACTCAAGAAAGACATTCTCTATTATTTGTTTAGCTATGAGTTGTCCTTGAAAACAATTTAAAATTATACTTTTTAAAAAGTGACTAAAATGCCCATGTCCTTTGAACCAGAAATCCTGCCTTAAAGTTAGTAAGACACAAGAGAGGTCAAAAATAGGAAAAAATAGTCCTCTAAACACAAAAATATCCATACCAACACTTTTTATGGTATCAAAGAACTGAAAATAGAGAGAGATGCTCTTTGATTGGAAAGTGGCTAAATAAATTAATGTATGTGAATGTATTTAACACTGTACTACTAGAAAAAAACTAATATGAAGAATTCAAACATGAATGTGAAGACAAGTCGATGAAGTGAGCAGAACCAGGAAAACAATATTCACAATGAGTCTAACAACGTAACATAAAAGAACAACAAAGAAAATGAAGCAATGCTTCATAATTTAATGATCGGTGTAAGCTCCAAAGAAGAGACAAAAACATATGCTTCTTTCTTTGCCAAAATGGAAGACTATGAATGTTGAAAACTGCATCTACCGGCAGACCCTGTCAACATGTTATGAATTTTACTGACTTTTTTTTTCTCTTTCTCTTTTAAATTCTTGGTTAAAAGAGATAGTTCAATAGGTAAAAGGAGGAATATATTTGAGAAATGAAGATGATTCATAATATCATACAACAGGTCCTGGTGACTTGGAGTCATCAAGAATAAGGAAGTACACTCTTACTATCTTCTGACTTCTCTTGGATATAAACCTCTTGTTAGCCATTTCTGTTCTGACCTTTCTAGTGCAAAAATCACTGGAATGATAGAGATACTAAATGTGGAAAAGTGAAGACATATCGCCATAGCACATATAACATGTGCAATTTTATAAAGCCCTTTCTTCAAAATGCACCTGTGAGGTATATAATATAGATATGATTATCTCTATTTTATATGTGAGGAAAATAAGGCTCAGAGAAGAAACATTTTCACCCAGCGTCACTAAGGTTTTGTTTTGGGTCATTTTTTTTTCCTCCAGTTGATAGTTTCTTTGCTTATCCTGGTAAGCTAGGATGAATAATGAGGTTTTCTTTCTCCAAATTCAATAGTCTTACCACTGTGCCAAATAGTCTCCTTTGATCACCATCTCTAAATATGTGAAGCACTACCACAATGAGGAGTTATTCTTCCTGACCCCAGTGGAGAGGTCTAGAATTAATAAACAAAATTCATAAAAAAGGTTGTTTAAGTTCAATGAAAGAAAAAACTTCCTGTTAATTATATATTTCTGAAAATTAAATGAATCATCTTGTAAGGTAGTGAATCTCTTATAATTGGAGATGATACAAAGGAAGCTGACTACATGACTGCTTCCTAGGGATGTGAAAAATCATGGGGATACACTAGATGGTCCTCAAGATTCTTTCCAATTTTAAGCTGAAGTGAATAAATAAGGTACCCAAAACATGATGGTTCAAGGTATGTGGAGAGAGAGATGGAGACAGAGACACACAGAGAGAGAAAGAGAGAGAGGGAGAGAGTATCTCTTGTGTATGTGTGTGTGTGTGTGTGTGTTATATTGTCTTGATGGCGGAAATAAGTGAGGGTGGGAAAAGGTAGCCAGTAGGAAAACAAAAGAAGAGTTAATGAAAACAAGGAAAAAATAGCCTCCCAGTAGAGATGCATTTGGCAGTGCTAACAAATACCTCCAACACTCTGATTTCCCACGTGGCCATCTCAGAGAGCAAGGCCTGGCCACCAAACCAAAATGGATGACAATAATTAGATTCTGATGAGTGAAGGGTCCACATGAAGGCCAATGTTTCTGGAGGAGTTAATGAAAGGAAAGGAAATCGCCATATTCACAGTGGTTGTAAAATGGATGCAGAGCCTCAAAGAATCTTTTATACAGAAAGCTTCTTCACACTCACCTAAAGCACACATAGAGTCAAGGGGGAAAGGGGAAGCAGCACACAGAAAATTGATCACAACTGGAGAATTTTAATATGTGTACATTTCCAGTAGTAAGATTCAGGGTCACCCAGAGCTATTATTCAAAGTCAGTATCAAACCATTTAATTTTCTGCTTCAGTTCCTTTCTTCTTCTCTCCCCCAGCCTCAGCCTTATGGCCATATACCACCTTTCCCTCACCCTCTCTTTCTTTCTTCTTTTTTTTTTTTCTCCTGTCCTTCTGCCTCCTTTAAGCACTGTTTGTGCTCTAAATGGAATTTTATGACCAAAATCCCCAGGTACTGTATTCATCCCCCTTAATGAAATCCTGGTTGTAGTGAGCACTAATAGCTCAATAACCATTTTACAGCCAATATAAAGAAACCGTGTATCACAGTTCAGATTATCCTTAGCAGCCAACTTGGTAAATAGTATAGAAAACATGGACAATACTGTTACTGCAGTGATTGATTTTGAGGGACTTTCATCTTAGCTGCTCCCCTCCTCTGTTCACCTCCCCACCCCAACTTTGCCCTGACTGGAATAACCAGAATCTATTTTCATTTGGATCCCCAAAGCCAAGTATGAAACAAATTGTACAGTGACAGGTAACAAATGTGAAGGGACTAAGGCTGCCGGAGGCTAAGCTGTGCCAGTGTGTTAATCTGCTTAGAACAAAAAGACAATGGGAAGTGTCTAAAAATATCCCTATTCCTCTGTAACTCACTGGGCATCTTTCCTTTATGCTTGTCTGTATCTATAACCTTGTTTAGTAGAGCCCACTTTCATTTCCTTATTTCATGTCCCAAATGGAAGCCTCTCCCCCAAAACCCTTGACTACACTCACTTTCAAAGCCAATGGCTTTGTTTTTCCTATTTTTCCCTACCAATTAAATTCCAGTGTTTTGTTTTGTTTTGTTTTTTTATTTCTGTCTGAAGGTCTTTGCAAGTGAATAGTCACAGGTATTGCAGTAACTGAACTAATAAGGCAAACCAGCTGTCCCTGCCATTAGCAGCTGCCTCTTGTTCTTTTCATCCTGGTGAGAGAACTAATAAACCTATAATAAGTGTTTTTAAAGGAATGAACATGTTTTGAGAGCCTCTGTTCTGCACAGAGTCCAGTACATCATAGTTACTGTAAGTCCTGTAAGCTAGCTACATTTAAGATAGCATGACCTATGAAGAGAGATAGTCCTGTGCTTCTCATCCTAACACAAATGGTTAGAGTTCTAAACTTTAAGGTAGCTGTTCAGGCTAGTGGGTACTTCATTAGTCTTTTAAATACAACCACAACTACTTCCTCAAAGAACATGACTTTGAAATAAATAACTTCATTCCAAAATCTACAGATAACACCTTGGTACTAAATGATGATAATAATTATAGCAGTTCATACTAAAATTATAACACTGGGGACCAGGACATGCTCAACATTGATCAGCTTCCTCTACTTAGGTGACTTCCAACATCCTTACATGGAGGGGCCTGGGAAGCCTACTTCCAGAAGAGTTATGATGACATGAATCAGAAGGGCTCGGAGAGACTGTGGAGCACAGATAGCTTTATCCTCTAAGTTTGTGCTTTGATCCTCTCTGTCACAACAGTAACTTTCTATATTCAAGTTCTTTTTTGTTTTGTTTTGGGGTTTTTTTGTTCATTTTTTTCTGAATTTTTTGTGACTTGCTCTTTTTATGTGAGAGTTTGGCTCTGGTCCTACACTGTCCCAAGCTTTTTGTGCTGGGGCTCGGGGTCTTATTCCTGCCCTTCACTGGGTTTCAGGATTTAGCTGCTTGCTTTCACTAGAAGGTAGGTTATCCTTCTAACTTATACTGAGGGGGTAGAGACTCCCTGTTAGCCTCTGGAGTTTAGCTGCTGGCCTGCCCCACGGCTAGAACCTTTCTGCTGGGTTGCTATTATAACAGAGTCTTTCTGGTGGCTGGTGCTGTAGGAGTAATCTTATCGCTGGTCTGGCCCGTGGAGGGCACCTGCTGCTGGGCTGTTATGGAAACAGGGCCTCTATGCTAGCAGGTCCTATAAGTGGGTGTCACTGTTGGTCAGCCCCAGGGTGGGGCTTCACTACTGGTAGGCAGTTGGGTCAAGGCCTTGTTGGTGGCTTATGCTGGGGACGTGGTCTCTGGAGCGGGGCCTTACTCTGCTGCTCAGACTGCTCACTCATATAGGGCGCTGCTGGTTTGCCAGGGCTGGGCCTCATTGGTGGATTGCCCCAGTTTTGGAGCCTTGCTGCAGGCCCCCTGCTGTGATTCTGGCTGCTGCTCCTGCTGCTGCTCTTATCCCAGTAAAACAGACTTTTCTTGCAGGGCTGGCAAGCTGCTTCCCAGCTCCTAGATCAATTCTGAGGTGTTCTTTTAACTGTTTGGAGGGGAATTTGGGATGGCTTCAGAGGATTCCTTCCTTACTCCATCATCTTGGCACTAGAAGTCTAACATATCACATACATATATGTGTATTCATATATGTATATATAAATATAGATATATGTGTGTATGTGTATGTGTATGTATATGTGTATATATGTATATGTGTATATATATACTTGTGTGTATCCACTCAATAAATTAACATTTATTAAATAATTAAGTGCCAGGTGTGGTGTATACAAATAAAAACAAAAGCAAAAGCAAGCCCTGCCCTCAAGGAGCTTATAATCTATTTCTTTAGTTCATTTTCTCATAAAATAGGTACCATAAGAATTTTACCTATTTTATATAAAGCAGAGCAAAAAAAAATTGAAGCTGAAATTCAGGGAAATAAAGCAACTGAATTGCACAAGCATGATTCTAAAACTTTTATGACTCAATCCATTTATCAGAAGCAATCAGCATGCTTTATTAGAATTTTTAATTAGTAAAATAGCTACAGAAAGTATAAAGTACTTGGGAGTCCACTCACCAAGCTACACACAGGAATTAATTGAAAATCACGAAACGAAACACTCTTCATACAAATACAGATCTAAATAATTGGTGAAATATTAATTGTTTGTGGATAGGCTGAGCCAATATAATAAATATGACAATACTTTCTAAGTTAATTTACTTATGAACCCAAAGCCAAATTTATAAAAGTAGCCATTTCCCAATTGATAAATAATCAAAGGATTTGAACAGTTTTCAGAAGATGAAATCAAAGCTACCAATAGATGAATACCAAAAAACAACAACCACCATGTTTTTAGTCACTAATAATTGGAGAAATGCAAATTAAAATAACCTCATAGTCATCATATTGGCTAGTATGACACAAAAGAAAAATGACAGTGGCTGGATGGATGTGGAAAAATA
This sequence comes from Vombatus ursinus, assembly GCF_900497805.2. Classification (NCBI taxonomy): domain Eukaryota; kingdom Metazoa; phylum Chordata; class Mammalia; order Diprotodontia; family Vombatidae; genus Vombatus; species Vombatus ursinus. The sequence goes on along the minus strand of NW_020940360.1, from coordinate 14,910,663 downwards.
GGTTCACTAATATACCATTGGTGGAGCTGTGAACTAGTCCAACCATTGTGTTTTTGCTTTTTTTTGTTTCGTTTTGTTTTGTTTTTGCGATGCAGTTGGGGTTAAGTGACTTGCCCAGGGTCACACAGCTAGTAAGTGTCAAGTGTCTTTTCTGAGACCGGCTTTGAACCCAGGCCCCCCTGACTCCAGAGCCAGTGCTCTGTCTACTGTGCCATCTAGCTGCCCCTAGTCCAATTTGGAACTATGCCCAGATAGCTACAAAACTGTGTATACCCTTTGACCCAGAAATATAACTACTAGGCCTATACCACAAAGAAATCAAAGAAAAAGAAAGAGGGACTTATAAGTACAAAAATATTTATAGCAGCTCTTTGTGTGGTAGCAAAGAATTGGAAACTGAGGGGATACCCATCAACTGGAGAAGAGTTGAACAAGTCATGGTATATGAATATAATGGAATATTATCCTGCCATAAGAAATGATGAAGGGGATCATTTCAGAAAAACCTGGGAAGACTTGTATGAAGTGATACAGAATAAGATGAGTAGAATCAATAGAGCAATCTACACAGTAACAGCAATATTGTAAGGAAAATCAGCTGTGAAAGACTAAGTAACTCCAATCAATACAACAATCCACCTCAACTCCAAAGGACTCACAATATAAAATGCTATCCCACTTTCAATAGAGAACTGACGCACTCAGAGTACAGATTGAAGTACATTTTTTTCCCTTATTTTCCTTGCTTTTTTTTTCCCCTCAGAGCATGACTAATGCAGTGTTTTGCATGACTGTGTAAGCATAATGGGTATTGTATTTCTTGCCTTCCCAATGAGTGAGGGAAGGATTAAAGGCAGGGTAAGAGAATATAGAACTGAAAAGAAAAAAAAATAAAATAATTTTTTAAAAGTTTGGTAATTGGAATACATGACAAAAATACACAAGATTCCACAGCTGATATAAATTAAATCTCTGAAATCCTCCCATGCTGTCTGACAACCTCTTTCCCCACCAAGTTAAACTAAACAAGTACAGGAAGGCAAGACTTTGATTAAATTAAAGCTCATAAATTCACTATTTAAAAAAATAACTTCATTGCTTTCTTTTGTTACTATGATATATATCTTTTCATTGTATTCCTTCTCTTTCTCCCTCCATTCCCTCATATGTACCTGGATAGCCATTCATTATTAGCAAGTATGAAGAAAGGAGAAAAACAAAATTTCACAAAAGTAAATGACATATTTTTTAAAGTCTTGTGGTATATACAGTAACTCACATACATGGCCCCCCTCATTTCTTTCTTTTTTTTTTTTTTAGTGAGGCAGTTGGGGTTAAGTGACTTGCCCAGGGTCACACAGCTAGTAAGTATCAAGTATCTGAAACTATATTTGAACTCAGGTCCTTCTGACTCCAGGGCCAGTACTCTATCCACTGTGCCCCCTAGTTGCCCCCATGGCCCCTTTTTCTACAACAGATCAAAGGAAAGGATCATATTATAGCTTTTCTTTAGGACAGTTAGAAGGCACAGTGGATACAGTGCTGGTCCTTGAATCAAGAAGATCAAATTTCAAATCTGGACTCAGACACATACTAGCTGTGTGACCCTGGATAAGACACTTAACCTCTCCTTGCCTCAATATCCTCAATAGTAAAATGGAATAGCATTAATAGCACCTATCTCCAGGAGCTATTGTGAGGATAAAATGATATAGTAATTGTAAAACATTTAGCACACTCTGTGGAGCATGTTAAGTATTACATAAATGTTAATTATTATTATTATTAAGTATGGTCATTATAATTTCACAATATTCAGTTATGATTTCTTTCTTATAGTTCTTTCTACTTGCATTGTTGAAGTCATCTGTTCTTTCCTGATTCTACTTATTTCACTCTGCATCAGTTAATAAAAAACTACTTGTGCTTTTCTAAATTTTCATTGTTCATTGTTTCTTACAGTGAAGCAACAGTCCAAAGTATTCATGTACCACAATGTGTTGCTGTTCTCCTTAAAATGGGCATCTACTTTAATTTTGAAAAAAAAATTCTGTTAAAAATATTTTGATGCATATTTGGGAGGCCTTTCTTTTTATCATCAACTACAATGTAATCTCTGGATAAAAGAATATATAAATAGTTTCTTCACTTTCTTTGCATCATTCCAAAGAAATGTGGTGAATAAAAAAAAAAAAAACAACTCTGAGCTACTTCATACAGGGTGAATTTAGTGTTCAGAGAATACTTGTACCTCTAATGTGAGGGCTTTCTGAGCCCTTTTCAGGGCTGCTCACCCATCTTTCAAGTCCACCTGTTCCCCAGCACTCACCTGTGGCTCCAAGAAGCTATACCATGTGCAGCAGTCACATACTGGTAAACCATCTTGGCAGACAGGCTAATCTAGGTTAAAGATGACCAGTAGGCTTCAAACCTATCCATCAGTGAGTTAGGGGAATGTCTATCCCAAGAATAGGAATACTTCCCCCAGCAGAATGGGCAGATGAGAACAGCAGCCATGAAGGCAGCTGAAGCATATGCTGTGCAGAACTTAGGGCTTGATCAGAGATGGAAGAAGCTAAGGTTATCCACTGCATCCTGGGCCACAGCCAGTCATCCTCACTTCTGGACTTCAGTGACTCAGGAAGAGAGTTTAAGACTGATGACTTTATGCAACTCTGCCTCACTTAAATCCTAATTCATGCACAAGTGAAGACATTATCCTGTGATGTCATTGGTCCTCTTTGAAAATAAAAATGAACAACTGCCTCACATCCAACAAACTGGCAAAGGTGACAAACAATGGATGTACTCAATGTTGGAGGATGTGTGGAAAGAAAGGCACATGGATGCACTACCATTGGAGTAATTAATCTTTCCAACCATTCAGCAATGCAACTTGAATGGTGCTCAATAGTCTTTGCCCAGAGGTTACATTGCTTGACCATTACTTCCAAAGTGTCAAAGACACAAAGAAAAAAAATAGTCCTCTGTACACCCAAATAGTCATAGTCACACTTTTTGTAGTTTAAAAAAATAAAAATACAAAGTAAAAGCCTATCACTTGAGGAATGGGTAAACAACTTAGACACAGGAATGTAATGGACTGTTATTCTGCCATAAGAAAATAAATACAATGAATTCAGAAAAGCACACAAATATTTACACAAACTAATAGAGTTAAATAAACAGAGCCAGTAAAATAGTATACATAATAACTATAGCCATGAACATGAAAAGAAGAGTAAAAACAAAAAAAAAATTGAAACCAAACACTATATAATTATAATGCCCAGCTTTGACCCTCAAAAAGATGTATGAGAATATACTTCTTTTTTATTAGGAAAGACATTTTTTTTTTTTTACAGCATTACATATATGATCTAACTGGGTTTCAAGTGTTGATTAGTTTTGGTGAACTATTTTCTTTCTTCTTTTTTCTCTTTTTTAATAGATGATGGCTCTCTGAGTGAGAAAGAGGGGGGAAATATATTTAAAAATGAAAATAATATGAAAACAAAAGGTTGAAATAATTTAAAAAATAGATTTCCTATCTTCCATGACTCAACTCATGCACCACCTTTCTAGATTCCCCAGTTGTTAGTGTTCATCCCCCTCAATTTTACACACACACACACAATAGCTAGCATATCATGTCTTTCATATAGTAAGTGCTTAATAAATGCTTGTTGAATTTGAGTGGGAGAAGTGAGAAAATATGGATATGAGTCCAGACTACTACATTTATCAATGTTGTGATATTGGGCAAGTCATTCAAATGCTGAAAAATTCAGTTTCCTCAATTGTAAACTGGAGGTATTAATTTCTGTTCTGTGTAGCTTCTGGGTTTGAGGCTCAAACAAAATAATTATTACCTCAAAGTGCTATCAAATATGTAGTACTATAGAAATATAAGAGATTATGTAATAATAATAATGATAATTTTAATATGCATAATCTGTTACATACAGTGAAAAATGTTCAAAATATAGGCATAATAATGTATTTATACATACATACACAAACAGAACAATATGAGAGACATATTATCCCCAACATCCTATCTGGTAGTAGAGTTATACCAATGATTTTTTTTCAGTGAACTGACTGAAGATGGACTTACAGCCTAGTACTTTTACTCAGCTACTAAAAGAAATCACTCCATCTACCCATATAAAAGTCAGTAAAACATTAAATTTTTAAAAGATAAAAAAGAAAGTGACATGAATTTCATCAAAAAAGATGATTATGTCAATGATGACGGCTTAAAATATTGCTAGAGAGGCAAAGCCAAGATGGCAGAGTGAAAGCAAGGGGGACTCACCTGAGCTCTCCCCCAAATCTATTCAAATACCTCTAAAAAGTGACTCTAAACAAATTCTAAAATGGCAGAACCCACAAAGATACAGAGTGAGGCAGATTTCCAGTCCAAGACAACCCAGAAGGTCAACAGGAAAGGTCTGTTACACTGGCCTGCGAGAGGAGTGTGCAGCACACAGGGCACAGAAGCAGACAGGACCTAAGCAAAGCTGCTCCAGGGGACTGAATAACCATCAGCAGTGGCGGGTTCCAGTCTTCTTAGCCCACAGATGCCAGAGACAACTTAGAAGGTCAGCAGGAGGGGTCTGTTGGAACTGAGTGAGAGAGAAGTGCAGTCCAGCACAGGGCTGCAGGGCATGCAATACAGCCCCAACACCAGCAAACCAGGAACAGGCCTAGGTAGTGACTGAATCAGCAGCCATAGCAGAGACAGAAGTGGTAGCAGTGGTAGCAGCTGCACCTGGAGTTATTAGCCCACAGACTGAATGTTTGAAAGTCACCTATTTTGACTTCCAGGAGCCAAGATAGCGAAGTAAGCAGTAGGTCACTCTCATCCTCCCTTATTGACCTTGAAAAATCCAGAGAATGTTGCTTGAGGAAAAATCCTGACATAGTAAAGTCAGCAGAAAGATTAGATACAGCAGTCTTTTAACTTGTGAGGCTAGGGGGATTAACGGGAAAGATCCCTCATGCTGTGGCTAAAGGGGACCAGTACAGGAAGTGAGGCATCCCAGCAAGCCAGTGGCAAGCCCCATCTCAGCAAACCAGTAACCAAGCCCCTAGCCCCAGCACAAGAAACCTGGGACAGTGCCCTCTGTGCCCCAGAAACTGAGATCAACTTTAAAAGCCAGAAAAAAGGCAAACAACATGAGCAAGAAGTAACTAAGAAAAACAATGACCATAGAAAAGTATCTTGCTGACAAGGAAGATCAAAAAACAAATTCAAACGAGGATAACATTGTCCATATACCTACATCTGAAAACTCAGAGGGGAATATGAACTAGCCCCAAGCCCAAAAAGCTCTTCTTGGAAGAATTCCTTAGAAGGATAAAATCCTAAAGAAGGACTTTAAAAGTCAAATAAGGGAGACAGAAGAAAAATTGAACAATTCATTTTAAAAACTGGAAAAAAGGTACACTGAAGAAAACAACTCCCTAAAAAGTAAAATGGGCCAAATAGAAAAGGAGGTACAAAAGCTAACTGAAGAAAACAATTTATTAAAAATTAGAATTGGGCAATTGGAAGCTAATGACTCTATGAGACAACAATAAATTGTAAAACAAAACCAAAAAGCTGAAAAAAATAGAAGAAAATGTAAAATTCCTCACTCGAAAAACAATTGACCTGGAAAATAGATCCAGGAGAGATAACTTAAGAATATTGGTATACCTGAAAGCCATGATGAAAAAAAAGAGCCTGTCAGCATCTCTCAGGAGATCATCCAAAAAAACTTCCCTGAGGCCCTAGAACCAGAAGTTAAAATAGTAACCTAAAGAATCCACCAATCACCTCCTGATAGAGATCCCAAATTGAAAACACCAAAGAATATTGTAGCCAAATTCCAGAATTATCAGGTCAAGCAGAAAATCCTGCAAGCAGCCATAAAGAAACAATTCAAATATCATGGAAACTCAGTCAGGATTATGCAGGACCTTGCAGCATCTACATTAAAAGATCAGAGGGCTTGGAATATGATATTCTGAAAGACAAAGGAGCTGGGATTACAACCAAGGATCAACTACCCAGTGAAATTGAGCATAATCTTTCAGGGGAGGAGATAGACATTCAATGAAATAGGGGACTTTCAGACTTTCCTGATAAAAATACCAGAGCTCAAAGGAAAATTTGATCTTCAAATACAAGACTCAAGAGAGGAATAAAAAGATAAATAGGAAAGGGAAAAAACATGTTATTCAATAAAGGCAAACTGTTTACATCCCTACATGGGAAGATTATACTTATAACTCTTAAGAACTGTATCTTTATTACAACATTTAGAAGAGATATACACAGAAAGAGGGGATGGGTTTAAGTTGACTTTGATGTGATGTTAAAAAAAACCTAATGGAGTGGTGAAAAGGAATTGTAATGGGAGAAGAGGAAAGGAGGAAGCAGAAAAGGGTAAATTACACCACATGAAGAGGCATAAAAACATATTACAGTAGAGAGAAAGAAAGGAGGGAGATGAGTGTTGTTTGAACTTTACTCTCATCAGATTTGGCTCAAGGAGGGAATGGTATACTCAGCTTGGTATAGAAATTTAACTTGCCATATAGGCAGTAGGAGGGGAAAGGGAAAAGGAAAGGGAAGAGGGGATAGAAGGGAGGGAAAAATAGTAAGGGAAAAGAGAAAGAAAAGGGAGGGGGTGATAGAAGGGAGAGCAGCTTGAGGGAGGTGGTGGTCAAAAGCAAACCTCTAGTGAGGAGGGAAAGAGAGAAAAGGAGAAAAAAAAGCATAAATGGGGGAAAGGAGAATAGGATGGATAGAAAGACACAGATAGTAATAATAATTGTGAATGTGAATGGGATGAATTGTCTATAAAATGGAAGCAGATAACAGAATGGATTAAAAAACCATAATCTTGCAATATGTTGTTTACAAGAAACACACTTGAAACAGAGGGATACACACAGGGTAAAGGTAAAAAGTTAGAGTAGAATATATTATGCTTCAGCTGAAGTAAAAAAAGCAGGGGTAGCAATCCTGATCATGGCACCTACACAAAAACTGATTATGTACTTTCTGCACAATCCAGTGCAGAAAGGCAGAAATATGAAATGCATCCTTTTCAAATCATGATGCAATAAAAAATTATATGTAATCAAAGGGCCATGGAAAGACAGACTAAAAATTAATTGGAAACTAAATAATCTCATTTTAAAGAACAAGTGGGTCAAACAACAAATCATAGACACAATCAATAACATCATCCAAGAGAATGACAATAATGAGAAAACATACCAAAACTTATGGGATGTGGTGGAAGTTGTCCTTAAGGGAAGTTTTATATGTCTAAATACTTAGATGAATAAAATAGAGAAAGAGGAGATCAATGAATTGGGCATGCAACTAAAAAAGCTAGAAAAAGAACAAAATAAAAATCCCCAATTAAACACCAAATTAGAAATATTGAAAACCAAAGGAGAGATTAATAAAATTGAAATTAAGAAAACTATTGAACTAATAAATAAAACTAAGAGTTGGTTTTACGAAAAAAATTAAAAAGATGAACCTTTGGTTAATTTAATTTTAAAAAAAAGAAAGAAGAAAGCCAAATTACTAGTATAAAAAATGAAAAGGGGGAATTCACCACCAAGGAAGAGGAAGTTAAAATAATAATTAGAAACTATTTTGCCCAACTGTATGCCAATAAATTTGACAATCTTAGTGAAATGGGTGAATATTTACAAAAATATAAATTGCCCAGATTAATGGAAGAGGAAGTAAAATACTTAAATAACCTCATTTCAGAAAAAGAAATTCAACAAGCCATCAATGAACTTCCTAGGAAAACATCTGCAGGGCCAGATGGATTTACAAGCAAATTCTATCAAACATTTAAAGAAAAATTAAGTCTAATACTATATCAACTATTTGGGAAAACAGGCAAAGAAGGAGTCTTACCAAATTCTTTTTATCATACAAATATGGTGCTGATACCTAAACTAGGAAGAGTCAAAATAGAGAAAGAAAATTATACACGTTTGCCTAATTAACACAGATGCAAATATTTTAAATAAAATATTAGGAAATAGATTACAGCAACTTATCACAAGAATAAAACACTATGAACAGGTATGATTTTATACCAGGAATGTAGGGTTGGTTCAATAGTAGGAAAACTTTCAGCATAATTGATCATATCAACAACAAAACTAACAGAAACCACATGATCATCTCAATAGATGCAGAAAAAGCTTTTGACAAAATACAATACCCATTCCTATTAAAAACACTAGAGAGCAGGGGGCAGAGCCAAGATGGCAGAGTAAAAGCAGTGACTTGCTTGAACTCTCCCCCAAACCCCCCCAAATACCTATAGAAAATGACTCTAAACAAATTTTAAAGCAGCAGAACCCACAAAAAGACAAAGAGAAACAAATTTCCAGCCCAAGGCAACCTGGATGGCTGATTGGAAAGGTATATCACACCCGGCTGGGAGAGGAGTGCAGGCGTAGGTGTGCAGGCCACAGTAAACCTAGAGCAGGCCTCAGAGGACTGAACTTTGGGCAGCTGTGGCAGTTTCCAGACTTCTCAACTCATGAACGCCAAAGACAACTTAGAAGGTCAGTGGGAAAAGTCTGTTTCTGCGATGAGAGAGAAGCACAGGGTCCCAGCCCCATTCTCCAAGCTTGGCCCCAGTGTGGCAGCTGCTTCCTGAGCTTCTGGCCCACAGACTGAGGGGGAATGAAGTGACTGATCAGAGGAGGATTGCAGGAATCTCTCTGCTGGTGCAGGATTCTCTTGCTTTGCCCATGCTTGAATCTGAGTCACAGTTCTGGGTGACGGTCCTGGGGTGAGGAGGAGCACTGGTGTGGTGGAACTTGTAGTGGCGATAGAGGGGAAATCCTCATCCTAGTTCCAAGACAGAAAAGAGTGCTTGTGGTCACTCATACAACAGAGCACAGGCCAGGAAAGGAGTAACACCTCATCCTTGATCATAGCACCTTGGAAGAACTGACACTTTTCAGGTCCCTAGAAGTATCTCTGAAAACAGCTGCACAAAACCCCTGATGCTTGGAATAGTACATTCTCCACACTGGAAACAGACCCCTACCTTAACAAACAGTTTATAACTCAAGTAATTGTCCAGGACAATGAGCAAGTAGTGCAAAAAGAGTCAGACTATATTATCTTACTTTGGTGACAAAGAAGTTCAAAACATACAAGCAGAAGAAGACAACAAAGCCAAAGCACCTACATTCAAAGCCTCCAAGAAAAATATGAATTGGTCCCAGGCCATGGAAGAGCTCAAAAAGGATTTTAAGAAGCAAGTAAGAGAAGTAGAGGAAAAACTGAGAGTGATGCTAAAGGAGACCCAAAAAAAATACTGAAGAAAATAATAGCCTGACCCAAATGGCAAAAGAAGTACAAAAAGCCAATGAGAAGAATGCCCTAAAAAGCACAGTTGGCCAAAGGAAAAGGAAGTCCAAAAGCTTACTGAAGAAAACACTTCCTTAAAAATTAGAATGGAGCAACTGGAAGCTAGTGACTATATGAGAAATCAAGGCACTGTAAAACTAATCCAAAAGAATGAAAAAATAGAAAAGAATGTGAAATATCTCATTGGAAAAACAATTGACCTGGAAAACAGACCCAGGAGAGAGAACTTAAAAATTATTGGACTACATGAAAGTCATGATCAAAAAAAGAACCTAGACTTCATCTTTCAAGAAATGATCAAGGAAAACTACCCTGATATTTTAGAACCAGAGGGCAAAATAGAAATTGAAAGAATCCACTGATCATCTCCTGAAAGAGATCCCCAAAGGAAAACTCCTAGGAATACTGTAGCCAAATTCCAGAATTCCCAGGTCAAAGAGAAAATATTGCAGGCAGCCAGAAAGAAACAATTCAAGTATGGTGGGAACGCAATCAGGATAACACAAGATTTAGCAGCTTCCACATTAAGGGACCGCAGGGCATGGAGTATGATATTCCAGAGGGCAAAGGAGATAGGATTTCAACCAAGAATCACCTACCCAGCAAAAGTGAGTATAATCCTTCAGAATAAAAAACGGTCATTCAATGAAATAGGGGACTTTCAAGCATTCCTGAGGAAAAGACCAAAGTTGAATAGAAAATTTGACTTTCCAATACAAGACTCAAGAGGAACATGAAGAGGCAAACAGGAAAGAGAAATCATAAGAGACTTATTAAGGTTAAACTGTTTACATTCCTGCATGGAAAGATGATATTTGTAACTCATGAGTCCTTTGTCAGTATTAGGGTAGTGGGAGGGAAAAAAATCATATGTGTATGTGTATGTATGTATGTATGTATGTATGTATGTATGTATAGATAGATAGAGGGCACAGGGCAAGTTGAAGATGAAGGGGTGATATCTGGAAAACAAAATTAAGGGGTGAGAGAGGATTATACTGGGAAAAGGAAAAAGGAAGAAGTAGAATGGGATAATTTATCTCACATGAATCAGACAAGAAAAGGCTTTTACAAAGCCTTACAAAAGTGAAGGAGAAATGGGGGAAGGTGAGAGGGAATGAGTGAATCTTATTCTCATAGGATTTGGCTTAAGGAGGGAATAACATACACAATGGGGTATGGAAATCTATCTTACCCTACAGGAAAATAAGGGGGGAAGGGGACAAGAGAGCAGGGGGTTGATAGAGGGGAGGGCAGATTGGGGGATGGAATAATCAGAAGCAAACACTTCTGAGGAGGGACAGGGTCAAAAGAGAGAGTAGAATAAATGAGCAGTAGGATAGGATGAAGGGAAATATACTCAGTTTTTCACAACATGACCACTATGAAAGTGTTTTGCATGACTACACATCTATAACCTCTATTGAGATGCTTGCCTTTTCAATAAGGGTGGGCGGGGAGGGAGGAAGAGAGAAAATTTGTAACCCAAAGTTTTAAAAACATGTGTTAAAAGGAAAGAAAGAAAGAAAGAAAGAAAAACACTAGAGAGCATAGGAATAAATGGAGTCTTCCTTAAAATAATAAGTAGCATCTACCTAAAACTTTCAGCAAGCATCATATGTAATGGGGACAAGCTAGAAGCATTTCCAGTAAGATTGGGAGTGAAACAAGGATGTCCATTATCACCGCTATTGTTCAATATCGCACTGGAAATGTTAGCTTTAGCAATAAGAGAAGAAAAATAAATTGAAAGTAGTAGAATAGGCAAAGAAGAAACAAAGCTATCTCTCTCTGTAGATGATATGATGACACACTTAGGGAATCGTAGAGAATCAAGTAAAAGACTACATGAAATAATAAACAACTTTAGCAAAGTTGCAGGATATAAAATAGACCCACATAAATCACCACCATTTCTATATATTACCAACAAAGTCCAACAGCAAGAGATAGAAAGAGAAATTCCATTTAAACTCACTGTACACATTATAAAATATTTAGGAGTCTACCTCTCGAAACAAACCCAGGAACTCTATGAACACAATTACAAAACACTTTTCACACAAATAAAGTCAGATCTAAATAATTGGAAAAACATTAGTTGCTGATGAGTAGGCCGAACTAACATAATAAAAATGACAATTCTACCTAAGTTAATTTACTTATTCTGTGCTATGGCAATGAAACTACCAAAAAAAATATTTTATAGAGCTAGAAAAAATAATAACAAAGTTCATCTGGGAAAACAAAAGGCCCGGAATATCAAGAGAACTAATGAAAGAAATGCTAGGGAAGGTGGCCTAGCTGTACCAGATCTTAAATTGTATTATAAAGCAGCAATCATCAAAACTGCTTGGTACCCGCTAAGAAATAGAGTGGTCAATCAGTGGAATAGGTTGGGTACACAAGACTCAATAGCAAATGACCACAGTAATCTACTGTTTGATAAACCCAAAGATCCCTGCTTTTGTGACTAGAACTCACTATTTGACAAAAACTGCTGGAAAAACTGGAAAACAGTATGGCAGAAACTAGGTACATGTCAACATCTTACACTATGTACCAAGATAAGATTAAAAAGGGCAGATAATTTAAAAATAAAGGGTGATACCATAAGCAGATTAGGAGAGCAAGGAATAGTTTACCTGTTTGATCTATGGTGAAGGGAAGAATTTATGACCAAACAAGAGATAGAGAGTATTATTAGATGTAAAATGGACAATTTTGATTATATTAAATTTAAAAGTTTTTGCAAAAACAAAATCAGGGCAAGCAAGACTAGAAGGAAAGCTGAAAGCTGCAAAACAATTTTTATAACAAGTGTTCCTGATAAAGGCTTCAGTTCTCAAATATATAGAGAACTGATTCAAATTTACACAAATAGAAGTCATTTCCCTATGGAAATGAAATCAGAGAATACAAATGGGCAGTTTTCAGATGAAGAAATCAAAGTGATCTAGTCATATGGAAAAAAACTCTAAATCATTATTGATTAGAGAAATCTCCATTAAAACAATTCTGAAGTACTACCTCATTGGCTAATATGACAGAAAAGGAAAACAATAAATGTTTGAGGGGATGTGGGAAAATTGGGACACTCATCCACTCTTGGTGGAGTTGTGAACTGATCCAAACATTCTGGAGAGCAATTTGGAATTATGACCAATGGGCTATAAAACTGTGCATATGCTTTGACCCAGCAATACCACTATTAGGTCTATATCCTAAAGATACAAAAAGGGGGATGGGGAGAGGGGAGAAGTTATCTGTACAAAAAATATTTGTAGCAGCTCTTCTTGCGGTGGCTAAGAATTGGAAATAAAAGGGATGCTCATCAACTGGGCAATGGTTGAACAACTTGTGGTATATTTTTGCAATGGAATATTACTATGCTGCAAGAAATGATGAGGAGGCTGATTTCAGAAAAACCTATGAAGACTTATTTGTACTAATGCATAGCAAAGTGAACAGAACCAGTAGAACATTGTACACAGTAACAGCAATTCTGTATGATCATCAACTGTGAATGATTTCGCTATTTTGAGCAATACAACTCCAAAGGACTCACAATGAAAAATGCTATTTGCCTCAAGAGAAAGAATTGATGCAGTCTGAATGCAGATCAAAGCATACTATTTTTCACTTTCTATATTTTTTTCATGGTTATTTTTCCTTTGGATCTGAATTTTGGTTCACAAGATAACTAACATTATTTTGCATGATTGAATATTTATAACCTATATCAACTTGTTTACTGTCTCAGGGAGGGGGGAAGGTGAGGGAGGGAGAGAGAAAATTCAGAATTCAATTTTTTAAATGAATGTTAAAAAGTGTCTTTTCTTGTAATTGGGAAAAACAAAATATTATTGAAAAAATAGATAAATAAAATAGACCTTGCATATTAATATGACTTATGATCCAAAGTCAAATGTAGATTATTTCTAGTAATGATGATGGTTTGATGCTGAGCTACTCAAATCCTTGGGATTATGCTCCCTTATGTTTAGCTTCTTATTGTTCAGTCATTTCACTCCTCATTTGGGATTTTCCATTTGGGATTTTCTTAGCAAAGAGACTGGAGTGGTTTGCCATTTCCTTTCTCAGCTCATTTTACAGATGAGGAACTGAAGCAAACAAGTTTAAGTGACTTGCCCATGGTCACATAGCTAATAAGTGTCTTAGGCCAGATCTGAACTTAGGGAGATGAGTGTTCCTGGCTCCAAGCCCAGCACTCAATTACCCACTGTGCCACCTAGCTGCCCCCTTGTGCTTAGAAGCATTCTTTTATAAGGAAGTTAACCTAAGTATAGGAGACAGAGAAACCTATGTTCATGTAAGTAATTTTCTTCAGAAAACAAACAGGTGAAGGAATCCTTTATGGGTATAGCTCCATTAATAATTCAGAATCAAAGAAGATAAGACCTGGAGACAACCTTAGGGATCATCTAATCCAACCTGTTCATTTTACAGATAAGGAATTTGAAGTATACTGCAATTAAATGAGTTGCCTAGATTCAAACAAGAGCTACAGCTTGAATCTGAATCTTCTGACCCAGAGTACAATGATACTTTATTACACTACACTATCTCACATGGCTACCCACCCTTTTATTCCCTGGATAAGGGAACTGAAGATCCATGAAGTTAAAGAATTTACCTGATGTCACATAATTACGCAGCAGCAGAGCTAGGATTGGAACTCAGGTCTTCTGACTTATAGCCCATTGTTTTTGCCACTATAACATAAGCTTCCACTTACATGATACTTTCTTTTACCAACCCAGTCAGAAGTGTTCCTTTCTACCTCAAATAGCTTCTCCACTACTCCAGCCATACCACCTTTACTATGATCATTGATGTATGGGGTGTTCAGGAAGGACTAGCACCTCTAGTTTGAGGGCTACTCATCCATGTTTGGTGTCCATCTTTACTCAACTCTCACCTGTTTATCCAAGAAACTGTAGCATGTGCAATGTTGACACCCCAGTAAACCATCTCAACAGATGGGCTAAATCAGGTTGAGCATAATCAACTGGCCTCAAACCCATTGGTGAGTTAAGAGGATATCTATCCCAAGTATGTGAAGACTTCTCCTGGCAGAATGGGAGAGAATGAGAAGAATTTGTTCTTAATGGCTATGAAGGTAACTGACTCAGGTGCTGTGGAGTGCTTAGAGCTTGGTCAAACATGGAAGATGTCAAGGTCATCCCCTGCATCCCAGGCAATTACCAGTCATCCTGAATTTTGTCTTGCCACTAGGCTTTGATGATTCAGGAAGAGAGAAACTGATGACTGTGCAATTCCACCTCACTTAAATACAATTTATGTGTAAGTCAAGACATCACCTGATGATGCCATTGGTCTTTTTTAAAAAAAAAAAAAAAGATCAACAACTAGCCATTTGTAAGCCCATGTGCTTCTTGAGGTTAACTTTTGCTCTATTTTACTGGGACCTTGGCCTCCATACTAGGGAATAGTTCCAACCATATTTTCACTCTGACATAATCCCTTTCAACAGGACCTTCCCTGTATATGTTTTTCTTTCCCCATTAGAATGTAAATTCCTAGAGTGTAAGGACTGTCTTTCTTATGAATATTTGTATCCCCACTGCTTGCCACTTGATGAGTGTTGTATCTATCAGCCCCTCTGCCATCTGTCCATCTCTCTTTGTCTCTGTCTCTCTGTCTCTCTCTCTGCCTCTCTCTGTCTCTCTCTGTGTCTCTGTCTCTGTCTGTCTGTCTCTCTTTCTCTCTCTCTCTCTCTCTCACATAAACTACTTATATGTCCTAAGACCCTTAATCATATACTAACTCAGAGCATAGTTAGTTACGTTCATGTCTAACCCCCCTATTAGATTGGAAATTCCTTCAAATCAAAGGTCTTTCTTTCATCATCCCAAGAGCTTAATGCAACACCCAGCTACTTTTAATATCTGGGGACAGAGTGAGAGAGAGAAAGAGATAGAGAGAGATCTATAGTTCCTTTTAATGGAGAGGTAGAGGGACACACACACACACACACACACACACACACACACACACAAAGAATGTCAGACATAGTTGACATAATTCAAATTGTTTTCTAATTTAAATTTAAATTCTTTTTTTATTTTTTTATTTTTAGTTTTCAACATTTACTTCCACAAGATTTTGAGTTCCAAATTTTCACCCCATCTTGCCCCTCCCCCACCCCAAGATAGCAAGCATTCTGAATACCCCTTCCCCTAGTCTTCTTTCCATGCTATCTCTCCCCCTCTTCCCCTTTTATTTTCCCGTAGAGCAGAACAGATTTCTGTACCCCATTTCCTGTATTTCTTATTTCCCAGTTGCATGTGAAAACATTTTTTTAACATGTGTTTTTAAAACTTTGGGTTCCAAATTTTCTCCCTTCCTCTCTCCCCACTCACCCTCATTGAAAAGACAAACAACTCAATATAGGCTATACATGTGCAGTTATGCAAAACACTTCCATAGTAGACATACTGTGAAAAACTAACTCTACTTCCCTTAATCCTAACCCACCCCCTTCATTTATTCTATTCTTTCTTTTGATCCTGTCCTTCCTCAGAAGTATTTGTTTCTGATTACCCCTTTCCAATCTGCCCTCCTCTCTATAATCCCCCTACTCTCTTGTCCCCTTCCCCTCCTATTTTCCTGTAGAGTAAGACAGATTTCCATACCCAATGGAGTGTGTATGTTATACCCTCCTTAAGTCAAATCCTATGAGAATAAGATTCACTCACTTCCTCTTACCTTCCCCCGGTTCGCCTCCACTGTAAGAGCCTTTTCTTTTCTCTTTTTTTGTGAGGTAATTTACCCCCTTCTACCTTTCCCTTTCTCCTTCTCCTAGTATAATCCTCTCTCACCCCTTAATTGTATTCTCCAGATATGACCCCTTCATCTTCAACTTACCTTGTGCCCTCTATCTATTGATCTATCTATCTATCTATCTATCTATCTATCTATATACATATATATATATATACATATATATATGTACATACATACGTATAATTTTTTCTCTCCAACTACCCGAATACTGACAAAGGTCTCATGAGTTACAAATATCATCTTTCCATGCAGGAATGTAAACAGTTCAACCTTAATAAGTCCCTTGTGACTTCTCTTTCCTGTTTACCTCTTCATGTTCCTCTTGAGTCTTGTATTGGAAAGTCAAATTTTCTATTCAGCTCTGGTCTTTTCATCAAGAGTGCTTGAAAGTCCTCTATTTCACTGAATGACCATTTTTTCCCCTGAAAAATTATACTCAGTTTTGCTGGGTAGGTGATTCTTGGTTGTAATCCTATCTCCTTTGCCCTCCGGAATATTATATTCCATGCCCTGCAGTCCCTTAATGTAGAAGCTGCTAAATCTTGTGTTATCCTGATTGTGTTTCCACCATACTTGAATTGTTTCTTTCTGGCTGCTTGTAATATGTTCTCCTTGACCTGGGAACTCTGGAACTTGGCTACAATATTCCTAGGAGTTTTCCTTTGGGGATCTCTTTCAGGAGGAGGTTGGTGGATTCTTTCAATTTCTATTTTGCCCTCTGGTTCTAAAATATCAGGGCAGTTTTCCTTGATCATTTCTTGAAAGATGATGTCTAGGCTCTTTTTTTGATCATGGCTTTCAGATAGTCCAATAATTTTTAAATTCTCTCTCCTGGATCAATTTTCCAGGTCAGTTGTTTTTCCAATGAGATATTTCACATTGTTTTCTAATTTTTCTCTTTTGGATTTGTTTTACAGTGTCTTGATTTCTCATAAAGTCACTAGCTTCTAATTGCTCTCTTCTAATTTTTAAGGAAGTATTTTCTTCAGTAAGCTTTTGGACTTCCTTTTCCATTTGGCCAATTTTGCTTTTTAGGGCATTCTTCTCCTCATTGGCTTTTTGTACCTCTTTTGCCATTTGGATTAGGTTATGTTTTAAGGTGTTATTTTCTTCAGTATTTTTTGGGGTATCCTTCAGCAAGCTATTGACTTGTTTGTCATAATTTTCTTGCATCTCTCTTATTTCTCTTCCCTGTTTTTCCTCTACTTCTCTTACTTGCTTCCCAAAATCCCTTTTGAGCTCTTCCATGGCATGGGACTGATTTGTATTTTTCTTGGAGGCTTTGGATGTAGGAGCTTTGACTTTGTTGTCTTCTTCTGGTTGTATGTTTGGATCTTCTTTGTCACCAAAGTAAGATAATATAGTCTGACTCTTTTTGCGCTGCTTGCTCATGATCCCAACCAATTACTTGAGTTTTAAACTCTTTGTTAAGGTAAGAGTCTGTTTCCAGTGTGGAGAATGTACTGTCCCAAGCTTCTGGGGTTTGTACAGCTGTTTTCAGAGATACTTCTAGGGACCTGAAAAGTGTCAGTTCTTCCAAGGTGCTATGATAAGGGGCAAGATGTTTCCTCTCTACTGCCACAACAAGTTCCACCACGCCAGTGCTCATTCTTGCCCCAGGACTGCCCCTCAGAACTGTGACCCAGATCCAAGCATGAGCAAAGCAAGAGGTTCCTGCCTTAGCACTGGCAAAGAGATCCTTGCAATCCCCCTCTGATCAGCCACTAGATTTCCCCTCAGTCTGTGGGCCAGCAGCTCAGGAGGCAGCCGCTTCCCTCAGGGTGGCTGAGATCTAGCTTCTTCTCTCACCGCAGTCACAGACTTTTCCCACTGACCTTCTAAGTTGTCTTTGGTGTTTGTGGGTTGAGAAGTCTGGAAACCACCACAGCTGCCCACGATTCAGTCCTCTGAGGTCTGCTCCAGGGTCACTGTGGCCTGCACGCCCACGCTGAACTGTACTCCTCTCCCAGCCTGGTGTGATATACCTTTCTGATCATCGGGCTGGAAATTTGTTTTACTCTGTTTTGGGGGGGTTCTGCTGCTTCAGAATTTGTTTAGAGCCATTTTTTGTAGGTATTTGGAGGGCTTTGGGGGAGAGCTCTAGCAAGTCACTGCTTTCCCTCTGCCATCTTAGCTCTACCTCAAGTTGTTTTCTTACCTGCTACTCTATTTTATAAGTAAAGAGTATATGGAGGAAGAAAGCTAAATGGGAAATGACAGACATTTTTGTAAAGCATCAGTAAAATATTTTTAGAGAAAAACAGTTTTTTAATTGAACAATTCAATAGATATCACAAAGTAGTACATAATTAATTACTATATAAGTGGCTCAAACAGTAAGTACTAGAATGTTATTACACATAAAAGAAACATTTTAGTGGATTGCAAGCTGAATTAACTGCGTGATAAGACAACCAGAAATGCTATTGTAATCTTAGACTGACTTAAGTGATATATACATTCCTGAGCAAAGAAAGTGATGGTCTCACTATAATCTACTCTGCACATTTACATGTTTTAGTGATACATTTGAAGAAGGATATTTACAATCTAGAGAACATCCAGAAGATAGTAATCACAATGGGCCAAGACCAGAGCTAGATGGGACCTTAAGGCACATCTAGTGCAATAGTCTCATTTTACAGATGACAAAATTGAAACTCTAGAGATATTAAGTGACTTACCTAATATATATAACATTATAAGCATGAATATACAAAATATACACAATAAATAGGAGGTAATTTTTGAAGGGAAGACACTAGCAGCAGGGACAATACAGAAAGACCTCACATAAAGGTAAAGCGTAAGCTGAAGTGTGAAGGAACCTGAAGGATTATAGGTAACAAAAGTGTGGAAGGTGTATTTTGTAGGAATGAGAACAATTGGTTGCTAGTACATGAAAATGGGAGTTGGAGTGATAAGTTACTTCACCTTTAAAATGGATATTATGTAGCAATATAATTTCTGATCCATAGTAAAACATAAATAATTCTTACTAGTGATAATAGTTTTGTGCTGGGCTATCCAAGCAAGAAGCCATTTTGCCTTACCATAAAATTCACAAATAATAATATACTATCCGATATTAGACTTGTTTTTCTTGACCTTTGAGGGTGGCACAGAGAACAACAGGAAAAAGTTACAGAGAAACTGGATGTATGGGAAAATTTCCTAGCAATTAGAGCAAACCCAAAGGAAATTATCCAATGGGTAGTAGAATTTTCCCTAAGATCCTTAAAGGAAGGCCTGGTGACCACTTTACTTTTATACTATAGAAGGGATTCTTGCATTGGTAGCAACTGGACTAAATCAATAGTTTTCAAAGGATGGTCCAGGGACCTCTGCTTATCTATAATATATTTTCCGGAGATCCGTGAGGTCAAAACTATTTTTATAATAATATTAAGTTATTTTAATTTCTAATAGTTAAATATTAATAAATATAGCCTACATGACCAAATACTCTTTGAGGTGGGGGCCATCTCAATAAGTTTTAAGAGTGTAAAAGCATCCTAAGACCAAAAAGTTTGAGAACTGCTAGACTAGATGGTCTCTGAAGTACATTCCAGCTCTGAGATTCTGTGATTTTCAGTAAGTGACAGATCTGAGCTAAAGCTTTGAAAAGTAAGAGAGATTTCATAACAGAAGATGAGTGGGTAAAGAGAAGAGTGGAATTGAGGTTGAGCAGAGACAAAGGGAGGAATGACAAGTTCAGAGAGATGCTGAGGTCTTTTTAATTCTAAGATTCTGTGATCTTAAACATTAAACAAGTCTTTGCTGTACAGTGTGTTCACCACCATGCTACACAATCCTTAAACTATCCTGGAATTTTTCCAAATTAATAAATACAAGAAGAGGAATTCTAATGGGGGATTTCTCACCATCTCTGTGAACTTTACTTCCTAAATTGGACAACTCTGCCCTGCTGAAGAACTGAAAACTTTTTTTTTTTTTAGTTAAAGTGTCGATTCCCCAATTCCCCAAACCTCAGAAACTTGGCTTTGAAATCACCTTCGGATTAGCCATTATTTGCATACATGTGATGTTAACTGTGTTTCCCACCCTTAGGAAAAACAAAGTTTATAGCATTAAACAACCTCATATTTCTAGTAATATAATTTACAGCACATTTCAAGCACGGTAAAGGCTACAATGTTATAATTGTCACTTCTGGGGTTTAGCTATCTGCCAAAGGATTTATTTTGTATTCCCAAATGTAATTTTAGGGCAGCATTTCAGAATTTGTGTGCTTTAGGTTTTTTAAAAGTTGCTTAGTTTGAGGCTATCTATGGACTTGGCTACAAATTCCAATAGTCCAAATCTGTCCCAATTTTGACATGTTCTACTCATAAATTTCAAGCTTTATAGTTTAACTCCTTGTATTCATTTTCTTCCAATTAGGGTTTCACCATTTGTCTTTTAACTAACAGAAGTAATCTCATCTTAAAAAAGTAGAGAGAGAGAAATTTGAAAACATGGTGTACTTAGTACATTTTTACGTAAAGCAACTCTGTTGATGGATAAGGGTAATGAAATTTAATTTTTAATGCTCTTTTAAAGTAACAACAAATTTTGTGTAAGTGTATTACAATCTAAAAACTGCCTTTATTCACTTTGACTTATTTTATCCTCAAGAAAACCCTGTCAAACAGGTAAATAAGCTACTATTACTGCCATTTTACAGAGGAGAAAACTGAGGCTGACCAATGGTCAACTTATCTGTGCCCCAGACAAGTCTCTGAGATGAAGTTTTTCATTAATTCTAGTGGTTTCTTGGTTTGTCCATCATAATCTCTCTTGGCTACAGTCACATTCATGCCAGAGAAGTTTAAACTGGGGCAGTTTTCTTTTCAAATAGTTTTCAGGCTTTGTCTTTTCAAGTCGTAGGATCGAGAATGAGTGGCCTCCTTCACTTGTACATTGCAAGAAACGAGTCAAGTTCCAACTGGTGTTCATTGACAGAGGAAGAGTTCATGGGAAGCTCCCCACAATGAAGAAAGGGCAGGTCAATAAAAAAATAAAGTAAGCTAAAAATATCTTAATGCAAGTAGGTAAATTTGATTTGGGAACGAGGCAGCACAATGGATAGAGTGCCAGGCCTAGAGTCAGAAGACTCTTTTTCCTGAATTAAAATCTGGCCTCAGATACTTACTGACTGTGTGACCCAGGGCAAGTCACTTGACCCTATTTGCCTTAGTTTCCTCATATGTAAAATGAACTGGAGAAAGAAATGGCAAACTACTGCAGTATCTTTGTCAAGAAAGTCCCAAATTGGTAGCAGAGTCAGACAAGATTGAAATGACTGAACAACATGTGTCATACATTGTCTTAAACACCAAGCCTATAAAGAAGGGGAAAAATGGATCTTCTCTTCAAGAAATGAAGAAATGGAGCATTTATTAAGTGCTTGCTATGATACATACCCTGTTAACTCCAAATGGAAGCATGAAAAGTAGGATACAACTGAAAAATAACTGAACAACAACAAAGATATCAGTAAGATAAATAGGATGTAATTTATGGCTCTTATATTGCTTTGACTATACTGTATTCAAAAAAGATCATGTTAGATTTATGGAGTAGTGAAGTAACACTGAATATCAAGAAAATATACGTAATCACATATAGAAATCTGGGAATTAAACTGGTGGGAAAATGGTAAGGAAAATTTGGATATGGATTAGCAGGAAAAATAGAAGCAATCTTTACTTGAGAGAATGCTTTAGATCCCCTACACAAAAAGTATAAAATGCTAGAAAATTTAGGAATACATCTCAAAACCGGCATCGAGGTATGCAGTGATTATCAGTCCATGTAGTGATTATCATTCCATCATGGGAGTCAGGAAGATCTGAGTTCAAATGTGGCCTAAGAGACACTTACTAGCTATATAACTCTAGGCAAGTCACTTAATCCTGGTTACCTCAGTTTCTTCATCTGTAAAAATGTGTCGGAGAAGGAAATGGCAAACCACTCCAGTATCTTGGCCAAGAAAGCCCCAAATTGGTTCACAAAGAGTCAGACACGACTGAAATGCCTGAACAACAACAACGTATGTCATACACAGTGTTAAACACCAAGCCTCTAAAGAATTGGGAAAAAAGGATCCTCTCCTCAAGAAATAAAGAAATGAAGCATTTAATAAGTGCTTGCTATGATACATACCCTGCTAAGCTCTGAGGATACAAAGAATGGCAAAAACATGGCCTTTCTCTTCAAGGAATAATTGAATAAATAAATGAATCATTTATTAGACTCTTACTGTGTGAAAAGCACTGTGCTAAGCATAGGGAACACAAATGGGAAATTAATGCAAGCCTTGCTCTCAGGGAGTTTGCATTCTAATCAGGCAAACAAAACATAAAGAAGACTTCAACTTCAAGTCAGATTGAAAAGTTCCCTTGTTCTTGGGATATGGCAACAAAGCAAATGGAATTGCTTCTTCTGTAATGTCATCTTCACTGATAAAAATCATATCAATTTTTGATTAGTACGATTAAATTATCAGAAGGAACTTACAGAGTCAGTAAGTATCCTAAGTCCAGGCCCAGAGCTCTATCCACCATACCATCTAGCTACTCCTATGCCCCTTCATATACAGAAATCACAAAGGGATACTAGAGGAAATGAGTATCTTTCCCAAATTTTGTAGAAAACATGTGCGTGTGTTCACATGAAATTTAAAGGTAGAAAATTGTCTTGCCCTGAGAGTTCATAAAGAGCTACCTTTATTCCAGAAATCCTGAATGGGAGAATGGGAAGTAAATTGTCCAAGACAATGAAAGTCAGTTTACTGGTAATAAAATGCAACACTGAAGAGGCAGCCTGATGGAAAGAGATAGTATATAATAGTGGGAAAATCACTGGGCCTGGAGTCAAGAAACATGAATTTGAATCAGGTTTCCAACTTTTACTAGCTAATGTGACCTTGGGCATATCACTTCACCTCTAGGCCTCATCTGTAAAATGGAGTTAATGATATTTGACCTTTCAACCTCACAGGGTTGATTAAAAAGGAAGATACTTTGTAAAGTTTAATATACTACACAGATGAGTCATTATTATATTAAACTGTCTGACAAACCAATCTGAACTATGAACTTATTCATGCATTAATTTATTCATTCATGTTTATACCCAAATATAGGAATCATTATCTTAGACACGCAGGAACAAAGATATTTTAAAATAAAGTTTCAACTCTCATAAAATGGCAGCTAGGTGGAGCAGTGGATAGAGTACTGGTCTTAGAATCAGGAAGACTTATCTTCATGAGTTCAAATCTGGCTTCAGACACTTATTGTGTGACCATGGACAAAACACTTAATCCTGTTTGCCTCAGTTCCTTAGCTGTAAAATGAGCTGGAGAAGGAAATGACAAACCATTCCAATACCTTTGCCAAGAAAACCCCAAAATGGAGTCACAAAGAGTAGGACATGACTGAAATGACTGTAGTCACAGCAGAACTCTCACAAAGCTTGCAAATGAGCAGAAGAGACAAGTTAAATATGCAGCAATATTTACTAAGTATCATAAGGAGGCTGTAGTGAAGTGAGAGGAAAGGAGGAATTTCTCTGCCTGATATCAACAAGGAAGGTATCTTGGAGAAAATGTCATTTAAGCTGAGCCTTGAAGGATGGGCAGAATAGTGATAGGCAGACAGGAGAGGGAAACCATTCCAGGTACTAGACTTGAGTGAAAAATGGAGGTAGGGAGGCCCAAGGTGTCTGTGACACATTAAATGGTCCATGTTGGAGGCCTCAGAGTGTTTATCTACAGAACAGAGAAGCTATAGAGGATAAGGAGGGGCCTTCTTGGTTATTCTTAGTGTTTGGAATTCAGCATACTCTGCAGGCAGGTGGGCGGTATCGTGGATAGAGCACAGGACTTGGAGTCAAGAAGGCCCAAGTTCAAATTTGTTCTCAGATATTTACCACCTAAGTTGCCACAGTTTCCTCATCTGTAAAATGGGGATAATAACAGAATCCAGATTAAATGAGATAATAAAAGTAAATTGCTTGGCACAATGACTGGCACATAGTAAGCAATATATAAATGTTAGTTATTATTATATTTAGCTATATTACATTGATTTATTATATTATATTCCAGTCTGGGTATAATTCCAGATCAGAAACATAATATTTTAGAGAGGAAGCATGATGCAGAGGAAAAAGTAACCAAATTGAAATCAGAGCACCTAATTGCTGATAGTAGATTATATATAGCATTAATGTCCTGTAAAGTTTGCAAAGCACTTTGCCTGAGCTAATTCATTTGACCCTTACAACAATCCATTAAGGTAAGTGCTATTTTTTCCTCTATGCTATAAATGAGGAAAATGAGGCCAGTGGAGGTTAAATGACTTCTGCACAGCTAGTAAACGTCTTAGGCAGGTTTCAAACTAAAAGTCTTCCTAACTAAGGTGCATACACTGTTCTATTCACTGTCCCATCTTAGTTTTATATCTTATTTCCATCATTTATTGCCTGTGTAACTTTGGAAAAGTCACTACTCCTCTCTGGGCCTCAGTTTCTTTATCTATATAATGAGGCAACTGGACTTAACCTCTAGGTTTCAATCTAATACAAAATCCATAAAAGGAAGATTGATACCACATTGTAAAGGGACAAGTTTAGATTCTTTTGGGGCAGACAGTGGGAGTGGGTTTGGGGGACTATTAATTTATGAGGAGGAAGGAGACCAGATCAGAGCAGGGCTTTAGGAAAATCCATTTGATAGCAGTGTGCAAGATGGCAGGAGAGAGCAAAGGAGATCTTGGGGACAGGGAGATCAGTTAGAAGGCTGAGCAAGAGAAAATAAGAACCAGAATTAGAGGTGTGGTCGTGAGAATGGAAAGGAGCCAGCTGGACCCACAGTATTCAGCACAGTACAGTGCTTTTAGTGCAGAAGGAGCTCACTGATTACCTATTGGGTAAGTGCCCTCATTGCCCCAGATCAGAATTGCTGCTTGCCACATTAGCTCATTTTCTGTCGCTGTTTCTGAATCTAGAACAGGAATTTCATATCTTTTGAAGTGGAATGAATGTCTACCCCTCAGATCAAGGTGTCCTATTCAACCTTGTGATGCCCGTAGGTTTAAAAAAAAATCTCAGAACCTCTGGTCAGGGGAAAAAAAATGTGATAAGCTGATGCTGGAAGATTAATAACTTTTGTGCTTTTTAACTGAACCTTCAAAATGCAGTGCAGTGTGTTGTTGGCATTTTCCCCAGCCCCCTCCCTGCCAAAGTAGTTAAAAATAACTGAAGGAAGAAAACAACCAGGAAGGGTGTGAATTTAGGTGGGAGGGAATGTGAAGTATCTTTTACAAGGAAGGACAGTAGAAAGGTAGGAGCAAGGTGAAAGAATGAACTTATGTCTTGATAAGTTGTCAAGATTTTATTTCCCTGGAGCAGCACACAAGGACACTGGTACCGTATTCTCTAACTCACAGAATCCTAACCCTAGAATACATATTCACCAAAAGAACACAGGTTTTTCTAAACTGTGAAATGATCCTAGTTTACCTCTACAGGGCCACTGGGAGAAGGTTTTACAGGTGGCAAGGCTATCATAAATGAACACCGGACTGGAAACATCACAATTAATTCAATAATTGTTTTTTATGAAGTGCTTTCTGAAGCAACTGCTCAGTGAAATGGGCCCCAGTAGTGCCCTAGCATTCGCAATGTCACTTCTACCAGAGGGAAGAATGTAAATCTGGTAACCATTTACAGATGTTTTTGTTTAATATCTTTAATCCAAAAGTTCTGACACAATGAGGCCACCCTGGAATTTCTCAATGGCAGGGCCTCTGTGTAGCCCCACCATGCAACAAGTAGCAAATCCTTATTAATCCCTTTGGCATTCACTGCAGTGACATTAATCATGTCAGGCTCTTTGGGCATTAATATGGATGGCATGTGTAACTCCATAGGAATCCCATTAGAATTTAAGCAAAACAGGAAGAAAACTTACATGATTTGAATTGTGTTTGACTAAATTACAAATCAGAATTTCACTCTAAGCACTTACCCATCCCATATTAATTTGCTCACTCATCTTAATAGTCTAAATGGAATGTGATACATTTGTACTAATATGAGTACCACAGGAACAAGACCTGGTTTGACAATCTACCTTCATTCTGTATAAGCCAATATAGTCAGGAAAATAGTGACTGATAATGAAGGATTCATCAAGTCACTTTTAATTTTGTACCCATTTCTATGGCATTAAGAATATATATATATATACACACACATATATATATATTATATTATATATATGGCAAAGATGACTATATCACAGATTAATTTCATTGTCCTACAATGCTTGATCTTATAGCACCAATATAGTCAATGGTTTCTTCACAGCATAAATGAATGAATATAATTATCTAAGTAAATAAATAACTATCAGAAAGGGAGTTTAGGAACTTAGGGGAAGTATGTGCACATTTTTTTCTAGCAAGCGTGAGTAGGGAAACGTCTTGGAAATGTGACATTAGGATGCTTTATGATATAAGGAGAAATATATGTGCCAAATTTCTGGTTCAAGTCATATATTAATGATGTTGAAGGTCATGGTGTGTATGTGAGTGTGTGTGTGTGTGTGTGTTTTAATGAATTACATTTCTCCCTTTCTCACATCTACATAGGTCCTACTCATACGCCCTACCAAAGCATGGACTTGGCCCTGAGTTCTCAACAGATATGCTAGTGAAGCACAAGCTTTGGATGGTCCCATTGAACTGGAAAGGCTTTACATATGAGCCTGGTGACAAACTGTATCTACTACCAGAGGATTAAGTTAGGAGAGAGGCATCTCAAGGTTGGCTGCATGGTGATAGATTTTTTTAGTCTAAGGAATACATGAAGACCATTTGACAAGGCATCTATCTTAAGATACTCTGAGTTGGTTCACCCACAGTGATGAAATAATTTACTCTTGAAACAACTGCATTGAATCAATCACACACCTGAGCACAACTTCCACCAGGGTGAACGTTTCCCTAGATCCTGGGAGAGGATGATGGATTTAAGATTGTAGATCCATCCTGTAGATGGATTTAAGCACAACAGATTCATTCAATGCACCCTGGATTCGTTTAGCTGCACCTATTTCCAAATTGAGAGAAATGCTTCAAGTTTCTTTCCTTCTAAAACTTATCCAGAAAAAGTAATAGAAATAATAGTCATCATTTATGTAGTGCTTTAAGGTTTGCAAAACACTTTATATTTTGTCACATTTGGCCTTCACAACATCAACCCTGTGATATAAGTGCTTTATTATTCCCATTTTATAGATGAGGGAACCAAGGCAGACAGAAGTTAATTGATTTGTCCAAATCACACCTTCAGTAAGTGTCTAAGCCAGAGTTTGAACTCAGATCTTGCTAGCTCCAAGCCCATTGCTCTACACACTTTGACATCTAGCTGTTTCCCTTTAAAAGAGCACCAAAGTCCAGATTTCTAATGTATTTATGCAGTGTAAGCTGGGTTTTGTTTTTGTGTGTGGAAGACATAGTAAACTCCATTATACTCTCATGTGTTATACGATACATGTCTTCAGTGGCTCCTCATTGCTAAACAGATGAAATAAGAGCTACTTAGAGGCAGCTAAATGGCACAGTGGATAGAGAGTGGACATTGAAGCAGGAAGACCTGGGTTCAAATATGGCTTCAGATACTTACTAGCTGTGTGACCCTAGGTAGGTCACTTAACTTCTGTTTGCTTCAGTTTCTTCAACTGTAAAATAATGATAATAAATGCCAAACTCACAGGGTTATTGTGGGAATCAAATGAGATAATATTTGAAGAGTGGGTACACCACCCCTACACTACTCCAATTAGTTTGTGAATACATGAATGAAGATAATCTCTACAGCAATGCAAAAGACAACTCATTAATACCAGCTCATTCTGTGAGGCTCTTATCTCTGCCCTCCCACAAATCTACCATCCATCCAATGGGGTAAGGATTTTCTTCTACCTCTCTTTATACACAGGGAAGGATACCAGTAGCGCATCTGGCCTCCATTTTTGCTGTGGGAAAAATACATCTTGCTTTTATTTTTCCCAGTCATACATTTCACTAATTATGCCTTTTACCCCAATTCTCCTATGTAATTTCTTATTTTCAGTGTATGAAAGCCTTCTCATGCCTATTGCATTCTTCTTCATTACCTTTTAGGTAATGCTTAACTTTAGTTATACAGAAACTAGTGCAAAATATTTCAGTCAATGCAGCAAATGACCAATGAATAATCATTAATCAGTATTTGCTAGCCACTGGGTGGTACAGTGGATAGAATGTCTGTCGTGGAATCAGGAAGATTCATCTCCCTGAGTTCAAATCTGGCCTTAGACACTTACTAGGTGCATGACCCTGGAGAAGTCACTTAATCCCATTTGCCTCAGTTTCTTCATCTGTAAAATGAGCTGGAGAAGGAAATGGCAAACCACTCCAGTATCCCCAAATGGCGTCACAAAAAGTACAACACAATTTTAATGACTGAACAACAACAAAAGTGCTAGGTGCTGGGTACATAAAGACGAAAGCAAAATGGTTCCTTGCCCCAAGGAGCTTACGTTCTAATGGGAAAGACAACAAACACACATAATTCATATACCAAACAGATCCAAAGTTAACTGGTAGGAAAGGGAAAAAGGATCTAGTAACTAAGTAGTGTAAGAAAGGTGTACTGCAAGGGTAACTCTTGGACTAAGTCTTAAAGGAAAGAGGGGATTCTCTGAAACAGAAATGGGGAGGGAATACATCCCAAGCATGGGAAACAGCCAATGAAAAAATGTAGAAGCAAGAGATGGTGGGAAAGGTGTGAGGAATGGCAAGAAGATGAGCTTGGCTAGACTATAGTATATTTATTTTATGAGTCATGGTCACATAGTAAAATATCATTGAAAGAATATTAAAACTGTCATCATTACTAAACTAGTTCGAAAGAAAGGTTGGAGCTGAGTTGTGTTTGATGGGGTGATTCTAAAAAAACAAAATTGAACAGGAAAAGGTTAAAGAGAGTAATTATATTATAAAATGTGGCTTAAAAGGAAGAACTAATACAGAGGAAGAAGGTAGGGTGGAAGGCTGGTAATGTTGGGACCTTACTCTCATCTGGGTTGAAGTGGAAACAATGTGTACATCTGGAAGGTTATAGAAGTCTTCTGAACATGTAGAGAGATGAGAAAACTGGAAGACAGGGTGGGGAAGGGACTTTTAGAGGGGTGTGTGGATTGGGATTTGGGAGGGTGGGAGTAGAGGATAGTGAGAGGGATTTCAGGAGTAGTGGA
The DNA here is from genome assembly GCF_900497805.2 of Vombatus ursinus. Classification (NCBI taxonomy): domain Eukaryota; kingdom Metazoa; phylum Chordata; class Mammalia; order Diprotodontia; family Vombatidae; genus Vombatus; species Vombatus ursinus. The sequence continues at coordinate 14,881,096 of NW_020940360.1, read as the reverse complement.
TGAAGTGGGGAGTTGGGAGGAGAAGATAAGGTAACAGGGATAGGGTAAAAAAAGAGGCTGAGAAAGAAGATAATGAATAAAAATAAGATGAAGGGAAATTCACAAATAGTAATTATAACTTTGAAAGTGAATGGGATGTTTATAGCAGCTCTCTTTGTAGTGACAGAGAACTGGAAATTGCAGGGATCCCTAACAATTGGGGAATGACTGAAGAAGTTGTGGTGTGTGATTGTGATGAAATACTACTGTGCTATAAGAAATGATGAGTTCAATGATCTTAGAAGGACATGGAAAGACTTGTATGGAATGATCAAGAGTGAAGGGAGCAGAATTAGGAGAACATTGTATACAGTAACAACAATATTGTTTTAAGGATGACTTTGAGTAACTAAGACATTTTGACTATTATAAATAGACAAATTCAAAATGAAGGACATATGAAAAAAGATGCTATCTGCATCCAGGCAAAGAACTGACAAATAGAAGTATGGGTAGAATAATTTTACATATGTGTATATAGTATGTATGTGTGTATATATACACGTGCATGCATGCATGCATGCATGCATACATGCATACATATATGTGTAATGGTAGCCATCTCTAGAACAGGGGGAGGGGGAGAAAGGGAAAAAAAATTTGCATGATAACTTTGTTCTATATTTGGAAGGAATAGCAAGTTGTACATGGTAGATTTGCAGTTTCATGTGTAATCATCTTTTTATTGTATTGTGTTATGAAAATTTTTTTGTTCCATGAATTAAAAATAAAACAATTCTTTAAAAAAAGAAAGAATATTGGTATTAAAAATAGATCTTTGTTTCAGAGACAATTTTGGTTCATTAAAAGTATATATCAAATAGCAGTTTTACCTTTTAAACATCCCTCAGTCAAAAAAAAATCTATCTATAGCATATTAAATTAATTGTTTATTTTAGGCAAAAATATATTAAGGGGTATTTAGTTTTATAGGAATAATGCCACAAATCATTGATTAGTCAAATATTACAGTAGGATTTCTTAACTTTATCGTATTTTTAATAATATTTTAATGATGGTATTACAAAGCTATGTTGGGTATGGTGACAATGTGTGCAGTATAAATAATTTCCCTTTCCTGAATTCATTCCTCCTTGTCCCATTCTAGGTTTTTACTCAAGCTAGTCCTAATGAAAAGACTGTCCTCTCAACCATCACTTGCTATTGAATTGCTCCTTGTCCTTTAAAAATCAAACTCTACTGCCAACACCTCTGAATCACAGAATCTCAGAAGCAGACAGATCTTAATAAACCATGTATCACAAGAGAGTAGAGACCTTTAAGACTGCTCATTCCATTTTTGGATAGCTCTAATTGTAAAGAAAGTCTCCCTTAGATTAAGATAAAAATTTATTTCTTTGTAGTTTCCATTCATGGATCCTTCAGTAATCTTCCAATTAGGGACTAAACAAAATAAATTTAATCCTTCTTTTATATAACAGTCCTTCAAATAATTGAAGATAACTGTTATCCCTCCCTTTCCAGGTAGGTTGCACAGTTAATAGAGTGTTGGACCTTGAGTCAGGAAGACCTTAGTTCAAACCTAGCTTTAGACGTCTACTAGCTATATATCTCTGGGCAAGTTACTTAACTCTGCCTGTCTCAGTTTCCTCAGCTGTAAAATGAAGATAATCATAGCACCTACCTCCTAGGACAGTTATGAGGATTAAATTAGATAATATTTGTAAAGTGCTTAACACAGTACCCAGTACATAGTAGGTTCTGAATCTGAATGCTCTCACCCACTTCCCCAGGACTCTCTTCTTTTCTTCAGACTAAACATTCATAATTCTTTAAATAGATTTCCTGATTCCCACCCCTACTCCCAGCCAAAAGTTATCTTTGCTGCCTCTGAAATGCCACAAAATTTTGTTCATGTGTCTCTTCCACACCTGTCATATTCTAATTTGTATTATCTATTCATATTCTTCTCCCCTACTCAACTGAGTTCCTTGAGATCAGGCACTGAGTCTCAATTAACATTCCTCTGCCTCTTGCCAAACAAAGTGAATTGCAGATAGTAGGTACTCAAAGGATGTGGGTTGAAATGAATTGGATTCACCATGCATACATTTTCTGAAATTTGTTTAGTTTTCTTTTTCCTTCTGGTAATCATAGTTGCTTTGGTTATCAATAAGGAAAAAGAAGTCAACTTTAGAAATAGTTAAAACTCTTTGTTTCTATTTTGTTAACAGTATGCCAAAATTAATGTTTCACACTTATAATATTTGTTTTAATTACTCCTTACAGAATTTGTGGGAACCAAACCAGGTCTATCTTCCCATTTTACAATGAGAAAAAAATAAACAAACACCAAGATACAAAAAACTGGCTCTTTCTACAAAACCTGGAAAACTTTCAGGTGATGTCATTTCTCATTCTCCACAGTGATTAGAATAAAGTTGTGTTGAAATGTTGCACCTCTCAACCACATAAGAAATGAGGTAAATGTATTCAATTGGATTTGGGATCACTTAAAATCAGACTGATGTAGTGGAAAGAACACTGTATACGGCATCAGAAGACCTAGGGTTCAATCCTGGGTCTTTATTCCCTCTCTTTGGTAAATCATTTAACCTCTCTAGGTCTCATTTTCCACATTTGTAAAAATGAGATGAAGAAGAATGGATTAGATGACCAGAGCAATATTGTCAAGTTATAAATCTGCAATCATTAGGTTACTATGGTCCTATAAGCTTGCACTTGTTCTCCACATCCTCCAAGTAAAGACCTTTGCCTAATTACTTGGAAGGTCCAGAAAGCCTGGCATTTTACCTGCAGGCAGAAAAGAAAATCAACATGCTGTGGTCATCTAGGAGTCAGTATGAAAGTCTGTATACCAAAAATTATTTCTTCCAGCACTGAATCCTCCTGAAGTCAAAAGTAGGTGCACTGGTGGGTATATACATATACATACACACATATACGTGTATATATACACCTATGAAAGTGCATGCATGTATATATGTATGGATGTATATGCATGTTGTGTTATATATGTGTGTGTGTTTATACATATAATGCAACATACAATATATTGTATAGAATACACATTATACATCCCATATAATATTTGCATATTTATATATACATATATATGATAAAAAAATTAAGCTACCTTCCATTAACATGTATTATCAGATTAATTGACCAACTCTTTAGCACAAAATGAGACAAAAGGCAAGGTAAATTGATCAGGAAATAGAATGTCCAATTTTGAGGAACTCTGAGAAACTGAGGCAAAGAATAGGGGAATGGAGAGAAAGGATTTGTAGAGAGGGTGAAAAATATACAGAAAGAGGGATGGAAGAGATGTGAGATCATTTGCCACTTTTCTATACTAATGGTGTCCCTGAAATATAAGCAACTCGGGGATAGAGAAAAACATTTTGCTGGGATCTGGGAGTCTCCAAATGAAGAAGGCTGAAAAAGAAATTTTATCTATATGATGAGTTTGTACAATTGTTTTTAAATATCAAACTTTAGAAGACATACATGTAGAAGTTATGGTTTACTTTTAGACTGAAACACACAAAAAAGAAACTTTATTGGCTTCATCAATATTTCTACACTTTAGGAAACATAGGTATTTTTCTAAGAAAGTTTCCTGAGCAAAACAATCTCAAATTCATACTCTATTTCCTACAGACATATTAGTTGATAACCAATTCAATAAAATGGTGTGCCCTCAGTGAGATATTATATTTGGAAGTGGTTGGAATACTTTGAAAGCCATCTATTTTACACACAAGGAAACTGAGGCTCAAGATTACAAAGGGAGCTAGTGTCAATGCTGAACCAGGTTTAGGATATGAACCAAGATCCTCTGGCTCCAAATCTAATACATTTTCTGCTGCAGAACTACAAAAGAAAAGCAGTGAATGGACTGGGAGTGGAGGAAGTATCCCTTTGAACCTGAGTTGGACTGAGTAGCTATTATGCTCTAAAGATCTTGTCCAAAGTCCTGGTCACATTTGTTAGTTAGACACTCAGCAAGGAACTAGAAGGATACCATCTAAGGTGTTTGAAAAGCAAGTTGACACTGGGAGGTCTGAGTCACAGAAACTTGGAAGTAAAGAGCTCTTTCATAATGGTTAAAAAAATGAATTGAAACCATTTGGTGGACACTTTCCATCTACATCCACCCACAATATTAGTCTGGATTTGCTAAGAAGAAAGCAATTTATTCTGTCACTTTCTGGGAACTTGGAGCTAATTGGCCTTTCATAGTTACGTGATTTTGTAAATGAGCAGAGAAGTGAAAGCTGACAAAATTTCAAACAGGAAATCTGAATCTGCCTGTTTTCATAAGTATCTCATAATGATTTGTAGAAAGGAATGAGATTTTGATTAGTACAGCAAATTTCTTCATGCCAAGGGAAGTATTCCAAATTACTCCATCAGTGCAACAAACAGAAAGAATATGCCTCAAACAGGTTCCTGGATGACAAGAAAATATCCAGTTTTGAATTTTATTTATGTTTTTCCTCCCCAGCAGCACCTATTATGACCTTGAGTCTCTGTATATATGTGTTATTGTCATAAATGGGCATTCCACAGAACCCCTGACCTTTTGCAGCCTGCTGCCTCCCCTTTCTCTTCCCAATACAATCCACTGGAAATGACATGCATAATACATCACATCTTACAGATCGCTAGACGAGACAGCAAGTCTACAAATGTGGCAGCAGAGGGAAAAAAGAAATAGAAAGAAAAATAACTGAAACCTCCACATAATCTTAATGGAAAAGAAGCTGGAAGAGATTAAGTTAAATATATATATATGTGTGTATACATATATATATATAATATGTATGTATGTGTGTATATATATATATATACATATATACATGTATATATGTATGTGTATATATATATATTTACATATGTCTTCAAAGACCACAAAGAATGTTAAGGTATTTTCACAGTGTCTAGCCCCGATGATAGAATGAGTAGAATGAAGGGAAACCGAAGGAAAACAAACCAGAGTGAACACGAAGCACCATTTTTCATGCACAAAATACATGACTCGAGATTGCTAAAGCAAATAGACTGAGAGCATTAATTAATTTGATTCTATGCCAAGCCAGAAGTGAGTTTGCTCTTTAAATGGGTAGATAGATAGATAATACGTAGATATAAAAACAGATGATATAAAATATAGATAATAAAGATGATATAGATATGTACGGGTAGGTTGAGCCAATATAATAAGAATGACAGTTCTACTCAAATTACTTAACTTATTCAGTGTCATACCAATCAATCTACCAAAAAATTATTTTATAGAGCTGGATAAAGATAATAACAGAATTCTTCTGGAAAAACAAAAGGTCAAGAATATCATGGGAATCAATGGAAAAAAATGTGAGGGAAGGTGGCCTAGCAGTACCATATCATAAACTGTATTACAAAGATCATTAAAACAATCTTATACTAGCTATGAAATAGATTTGTGGATCAGTGGAACACATTAGGTACACAATACAAAGTAGTAATTGACCATAGTAATCTAGGGTTTGATAAACCCAAAGATCCAACCTTTTGGAACATGAACTCACTTATTTCACAAAAACTGCTGGGAAAACTGTAAAGCACTTTGGTAGAAACTAGGCATAGACCAACATCTCACACAGCATACTAAGATAAGGTAAAAAATGGGTACATGATTTACATATGAAGGTTGATATTGTAAGCAAATTAGGGGAGCATGGAAAATTTTACTTGTCATCTATATAGATAAGGGAAGAGTTTATGAACAAACAAAGGACAGAGAAGTTCATGGGGCAAAAAAATGGACAATTTTTATTACATTACATTAAAAGAGTCTTGCACAAACAAAACTAATGGGACCAAAATTAGAAGGAAAGCAGGAAACTGTGAGGAATGATTTTTTCTCTGATAAAGGCCTTATTTCTCAAATTTATAGAGAACTGAGTCAAATTTATAAGAATAAGTCATCCCCAATTGATAAGTGGTCAAAAAATATGAAAAGGCAGTTTTCAGATGAAGATTTTCTAAGCTATTTATAGTCATTTGAAAATATGCTCTAAATCACTATTGATTAGACAAATGCAAATTAAAACAACGAGGAACCACCACATACCTACTAGATTGGCTAATATAACAGAAAAGGAAAATGACAAATGTTAGAGGGGATATGTAAAAAATTTGGATACTAATGCACTATTGGTGGAATTATGAACTGAGCCAAACATTTTGGAGAGCAATTGGGAACTATATCCAAAGGGCTTATAAATACATACCCTGTGTCCAGCAATATCACTACTATGTCTATATCCCAAAAAAGACTATAAAATGGGAAAAGATCTAATATACAAAAATATTTATGGCAGCTCTTTTTGTGGTGTCAGAGAACTGAAAATTAAGGAAATGCCCATCAATTAAGGAACGACTGAACAAGTTGCAGTATATGATTGTGATGAAATAAGCAGAATGCTTTCAGATAAATCTGGAAAGATTTACAAGAACTGATGCAAAGTGAATTGAGCAGCACCAAGAGAACATTGTACGCAGTATCAGCAATATTGTATGATGATCAATTGTGAATGACTTAGCCATTCTCAGTAACACAGTGGTCCAAGACAATTCTAAAGGGCTTATGATGGAAGACGCTACCTCCACAGAAAGAATTGATAGAGTCTGAATGTAGATTGAACCATACTTTTTTTTACTTTATTTTTCTTGGGAGGTTTTTTTTTTTTTTATATGTGATTTCTTTTGCAACATGGCTAATACAGAAATATGTTTTTCATGACTGCACATATAGAATCTATGTCTAATACTTGTCTCCTCAGAGAAAGGGGAGGGCTGGGAAGGAGGAAGAGAGTTTAGAATTCAAAATTTTAAAAAACAAATGTTAATTTTTTATATATAGTTGAGAAAAATATTAAATAAGAGACTAAAAGAAGATATAAATATGAGTTTTATGTTAGATTCAGATGTAGATAGATATGGATATATAAATATAAATATGGATTAGATATGTACATATATAGATATATCTATGTGGACATTTCTATATGCACGCATATGTGCATGTTTGAGTATATATGTACATGAATTAGTATGGATAGATAGATAATATATAGATATAGATAATATAGATGATAGAAATGTTAGCTATAGATATGGATATATATTAGATATAAATAGATATGGATAGAGATATAAAATGTAGAGTAGATATGGATATTTATATTAGATATAGATACTATAGGTTAGATATAGATACATCTAGAGATAGATGATATATATTTGTGGTTATAGACATAGATATAGATATGTACACGTATAGATATTGCTATATGGACATCTCTCTATGTGTAAGTATATATGAATATAGGTTCATATGTATATATGTTCATAAATATGTGTGTATGGTTAGATAAACAGATGATAAATAGATCTATTTACCTCTGTCTTTTCTCTCTAAATATACAGACAGACACAGACAGACAGACAGACAGACAGACAGATAGATAGATAGATAGATAGATAGATAGATAGATAGATAGATAGA
>NW_020940360.1:14754698-14873504 GCF_900497805.2 Vombatus ursinus | reverse complement strand
AGATAGATAGATAGATAGATAGATAGATAGATAGATAGATAGATAGATAGATAGATAGATAGACAGATAGATTTTACCCCCTTTTTTGATTGCAGTTACCTGACTCCTCCCTCGCTGGTTCTTCTCTTACTTATAGGAAAACTAAACCTGAAAATTTTCATGTCTGGCCAGCAAAGGGAGGGTAGGGGTAGGAGGAGGAATGCATCAAGAGATGGTGTATTCTCTAGAACTTTGTAAAAATTGTATAAGAACTTTTTCTAAAAAATAAAAAGAGCTCTCCTGACTGCTAGCTCTTGTGCTGTATTAGGCTTTAAATCTCTTTTTTTTTCCCTGAGATTGAGCTTTCAAAGTGATTTTCTACTCTGATGATTACAGACAGCTCGACAGACAAAGAGAAAAGGGGATTTAAAATCGGCAGTCACTGCTAATATGTGCTTTGCTTTTTCTGACCAGTAAGGAGAAGCTGGGTGTTACTTTGTCATTTCTTAATCATCAATGTCACAAAAGCACTTCTAGAAATTCTGACATCAGAATGGATTTATTATGGACTGAACCAGCTAAAAAAGATCTTCCTTGGAGAAGATCTTTCTTAAAAAAGTTTCTAAGGTCTAGACAGGAAAACATGGAGGGAAGAGTCCACACTACAAAATAGAGACCCCTTCTAATCCAGAGAGATGATCTTTAAAAATTTCCCATAATCATATTTATATACCAAGAAATGTACCCCCTATACATTACCTGGAGATTCATTTTACAGAAGTTTCACATTCACAGGAAATAAGTCCACCTTATATGTTGCTTTTTGTCTATGTTTTGAATTGTTACTCACTGGGGTTCTGGGTCTTCTTTCTTAACCTTAGATCAGTCTCAAGATATCTAAAAATCCAAATACTTTACAAATGGATAGGAAACAGGGCCTCAGCAAATAAAGAAAATTTCATATTTTCCTGGTCCAGAATACTGGTCTTTGGTAGACTCAGAGTGATTTTTAGTCCAGTCAGTTTTCAGGAAAATTGTCAGTGCTAAGTTCCCTGTGGAATGTTAAGACTTTGTCACACTGTTAGCTATTTCTCATTCATATTTTGTGGTCTATTTTGAATAGCATTAATATTTTAATCAAAAAAGGAGGCCTTTTCTTTTTAACATGATTTTAAAAGACACATTACATCCTTAAGTAGAATTTTTATTGTATTTAAGCCCATGGTTTTTTTTCCCCCCTCAAATAAATCTGTCTCCAAATATATAACCAACGTTAATGGGAATGAATAGACCAATATTTACAGAGACTTTTCTACCTACAGAACTTTCCAAATGACTTTTTAGAAGCTGATCTGTTCTACAAAATGAGGCAAATCTATAAATGCACTGACTTTTTTTTTTAATAGAGAAAAAGCCACAAAGGATTTCTTGTAGGATGATGGATCTAGAGTTGAAAGAAACCTGAAATATCTTATTCCCTCATGTTACAAATGAGAAAACTGAGGCCTAGTGAGGTAAAATAATTTGTCCCAAGGCCACATAGATGGTATTCCAAGAGCATCCCTATATAAAAGACACAGTATTATGCCAGGAGGCATTACTATCTGCCCACTCCAACATTTAAAATTTAAAATTCTTGAATTACTATATGTTATGTAACCAATCAACAAATATTTATTTTTAAAATTTATAAGATATTATCAAGTGTCTACTGGATGCAAGGTACTGTGACAGGCATTGTGAGAAATAAAAAGATGAAGAAAGGCAGATCCTAACTTTAAGGAAGTATATGAAATAAGACCATGTGACTATTTGGCATAAGATACGATGTACTAAAGTCTATTTTTAGCACTATGCTAGAGGTCATGAGAGATGCAAAAAAAAAAAATACAAAACAATGCTTTCCCTCAATGAGCTTACATTCTAACACATAAGCATTGGATTTAGAATCAGTGGAACTGCCTTCAAATCCTTTTTCTACAACTTAGTACCTGTGCGACTGCCATGGGTATAAGTTTACATGATCTCTCTGTATATAATATAAAATGATGGGGTTGGACTAGATGACTTCTAAGGTCCCTTCCATTGCTAAATCTATTACTCTTTGAATGCATAGATGGATGATAATTTGAAAAAATACCACAGACAAGAGAAATACCTCATTTACCTGGCATCATTAGGATGCCATTTTCCACGTAAGTGAATTTTCCAGATAAATGAAGTGTTTACTCCTGATAACCTTGTAGGTCAAGTACAAATTTGGCGAACTTCAAAAATATTTTCCTGTATGGCTTATTCTGCATATCTCTACATACCCCAATATGAAAAAAATATATTAGACTTACAGAACTAATTGAAAGAGGATATTATTGATTTTCTGAAGCTTCAAACTTAAGGAGTTTTCAGGTGAGAATACGTAATTTAGCATTCAAGTACCAAACATTTTGATGTTATCTTCACCTTTGTTTTTAAATCAAGATCTGTTATTATATTGGTCAAGGAAACTACCAGTAAGGCAACATCCTCATCAATGAAGATTAGCAATTGTTCTACAGTTACTTAATGTATAGTAGAGTTGTCTGAGAGATTGTGAGGATGAGTGACTTGCCCAGGATCACACAGTTTGTCAGAGGCAGGATTCGAACCCATGCCATCCTATTATTGATTTTCTATCCATTATCCCCATATTGCCTCTCTTCTCTATTTGATGTATACATTTCTTTTTTTTTCTTTTTTGGTGAGGCAATTGGGGTTAAGTGATTTGCCTAGGATCACACAGCTAGTAAGTGGCAAGTGTCTGGTCTGAGACCGGATTTGAACTCAGGTCCTCCTAATTCCAGGGCCGGTGCTCTATCCACTGCACCACCTAGCTGCCCCAATGTATACATTTCTAAAATTGACTGCATACTTCCTTGCCTCCTGCAACAGAGCAAACTAAACAAAAATCTCACCTTCCTTGCTGACTCAGGGTCATTAATGTATACAGTAATTATGCTGTGGCACAATGCAATGAGATCCTTAGGAGTTACCAAGATGTATAAGGCTGTCTGTCCTTAGTCACTACCCTGAATGGCCTCAAGCTTTAATTATTTTTTTCCAATAGTTCTTCTGTCTCCCTCCCCTGTTAGTTGATACTTTTCACTCATCTTGCTATATTCTTTCTGATTCCTAATCTGTTGTTTTAGTTTCTATACAAATATCTTCATAGAACCCTGAGAAGAATTCTCTGATTCTCTTACTAAGGAAAATTCACAAGTTTTCTGACTGCTAATTTTTTAAATGTCTTTTTCTCTTGTTTCCAGGTTCACAGCCTTATTCTAAATGGTTGAAGTTAATAGAAATCTAACCTCTGGAGAAGTAGGGCATTATTGAATGCCATTAGGTATAAAATGTGGGGTACATACTACAAATACAGAAGGATTTCAGAGGAAGGATAGATCATCACATGCTAGAACTGATTTATCAGAATAGTTGAGATGGGCTGGATTTGTAGGGTATATAAAATTGTTAAATTGATAATGGAAAGAGCACTGACCTTGGAGTCAGATGTCCTAAGTCCAAATTTAGCCTTAGTTATTTACTAGTTTTATGATATTGACTCTCCCCAATATCTCTCGGCTCCTATTTCCTAATCTCCAAAATTAAGAAGGTTGGAGTACGGGGCCTCTAAGGTGCCTTCCCTCTCTAAATCTGTGATCTCCTTATGCTATAGCATTATTCTATAGCATTCTTCTATTTACAATTAAACCCCTCCCATCTTTTCTTTATGGAGCAATGTGACTAAGGAACAGTAAAAAGCAAATGAGGGAAACTTGAGTTCTTTGAAACCTGAACTGCATTCTTCTTCTACTCATTTGGTTAGTCATCAAGAGTCTATTAAACTCTGAATACATGCCAAGGACTTTGCGAAGCTCTAGGAATACATGGAAAGGAAAATAATATACCACCAATGACCACACTCCCTGAGTCCCAAGACCTCACAGTCTAATGGGGGAGACAACACACAAAAAACTAGGCAGGGATAAATTGGAGATAATTAAAAGAGAAAAGACATGATCTTTAAGCAGGATAAGGGAAGGCTTCCTATACCATAATTTGGACCAAGTTCTTCTATGCCAGCTACCTCCGCTCTTTCAAACAGCATTAGAATCCAATTCTTCAAAACAGGAAGCTAAAATACACACACAGAGGCACCTAAAACACACATACATACAAATATACACACATATACACAGAGAGAGAATAATAAAAAAAAAAGTTTATCGAAGAGGATAGTCAAAAGAGTCAAGTGTAAGAGGTTACAAATGGATTCCCGTCTGTAAAAGCACAAACATAGAAACCATTTATGTAAAACATCCGCCAAAGACAGGGGGGCTTGGAATTACACATTGCAATACTCTGAGCAATTTACTTTCTATGTGCCAATGTGTCATACTCAATGAAACCACAAACCACACTTCTAAGTGATCCGTTTCAGAGAGCCTTGTTCTTTGGGATCTAAATACCTCCTTCTTTTAATCTTCCTTAGGAAATGATTTCCTCCAATGTGAAATTGCAGGAACGGGTCCAACCCTCTGTGTATTTGTCTCATTTCAGTGAAACATTGACATCCCCGTTACCCACTTGAAGTGGCTTTCATTTGGAATGTGCTGGTAAAAGGCCCTCATTTTAAGCCTCTCACTTCCACGTTCCTCTACCAATACTCCCTTCACGTTGCTTTACTGAGGAAAAGACGCCCCATGCCTTCTTGATCAAGACAGACAACATAATGGCTGAGCAAGCTTTAATTTCTTTGCTGCTGGCATTCAAACCTGGTTTGCATTGTCATGTGGAATTATTTGGTATTCTGTATAAAACATTATTTCTCCCTCCCTCCTCCCTTTTTCTAGACAACCAACCGCTGGGAAATTATTGTCAAAGTCTTAAAATGATTTCCCAATGATTGCTTGTTAGTACAATGAAATTTCTCTCTCAGCCTTGGTCTCTTTTCAAGTCTCTTCTGGGGACCAACGAATCCCTGGGCTCCTGGAGCACACGCTGAGCATAATACAAGCATGGAGGGCACATTCCACATGTGTGCATCTCTCTCTTTCTCTCTGGGGCTGCACTTTAGCACATATTAGTGAGCTAACAGGAGGGGGAAGGGAACAAGGGAAATGAGAGGAAAATAAGAACGCTCTAGATTTTTTGAAGATATGTTTCTCAGAGTCAGAGGATTTTACTTGCCAGTATGGATTATATTAACAGAATGAGGGAGGCGGAGAGGCCCCCAAGAAAGAAAGTGTAAAGATTTTGAGGTGAAAGGAGAAAAAGTGCTAAAAGTTTTGAGAAGAGGACAAAACAGCAAGAAACAAGGCCAAAATTCATTGCCAGAAAATAAACCTGGGAAATACTTCCAACTCAGGAGGTTGGAAGTCTGAGGATTTTTTTTTTAAGTGCCAAAGGCATAAACTAATCTATTTAATTAGAAAAATATGCTTGTGTTGCACTCTGAATAATTTCCCAGAGGATAACACTGTTTCTTTTAAAGTTATGAATTGTAGTTTTAACTAGCCCACACTGTTTCACCACTGAGCTTCAATCTTTTCAGCAGGTACTCCCTCTCTGGGCTGGAGAAAAGAATCTCTAGGCTATTTATTCTATAACTTCTTTGCTAAGAGTTCCTATTTAATTATTGTCAAATGGGATGTGAATGTGACCAATCCAAGACTTAAAAATGCATTTTATGGATACTGAAATAGATAACAGTGTGTCCCAGTTCATCAACTTCATTGACTCCCAGAATGCCCATCACCAATCTGTTTCAACTATTTACAGGGGTGGTCACACTTTAGACCTCACCATTACTTAAAATTGTCCACCTCCAAGGCAAATGATTCTTGGATAACAATCTCCCACTGATTCATTCCTCCTAAACTTATGCAAAGGATCACAGGTTTGTAGATTTAGAGCTGCAAGGAAACTTAAGAGTCCAATTCTACCATTTTACTGATAAATAAGCTGAGGCTAAAAAAAGGTTAAATTAATTGCCTAAGATCAGACTGGTAGTAAATGTCTAAGAAAGGATGTGGTCTTGACTCTAATCCTGAGCTCTTTTTACCAAGCTACCTAGGTGCTCTTTATCTTTACATTACATATGGCACGCCCACTCACATACACATCCTACTTCATTCCCTCAGTTTTCTATCCCCATAATATCTCTTTGTTCATAGCTCTGACCTTAAGTCAATTATTTTTTTTAAAAAGACCCTTTCCTCAATCTTTTGCTCTACTTCCTCTTTATGTTGTTTTTTAATACTGGCTCATTTCTACAATCTACCTTCTCTAGGAAAGGGAGGGAGGAAGGAAGGAAAGAAAGGAAGGAAGGAAAGGAGAAATGAAGCAGAGAAAGGAAAGTAGGAAAGGGAAGAAGAAAGGTAGAAAAGAGGGGAAAAAAGGAAATAAGGAAAGAAGGAAGGAAAAGAAGAAAGGAAGAAAAAGAGGGAAAAAAGAAATGAAGAAAAAGAAAAGAAAGAAACTTACGTTGAGTCTACCATCTCCTTTAGCTATGTCCTTAAGTCACTGCATCCACTTCTGAATACCATTTAGTCCCAAACTTTAGCAAATCTGGCTTTGCGCCTCACCATCTACTGAAATCACTTTCTTAAAGGTCATCAATGACCTTTCCAATCCCTCCCCTGAGCTTTTTTTCAGGTTTAACTTTCCATAATTTTCCTGGGACATTTCCCACTATTGAACACTCTCTCTTTCTGGACATTCTTTCCATCTTGGCTTTGCAACACTGCTATATTGGTTTTCTACTTCTACTTTCTTGGCTGTTTCTCAATCCCTTTGAAAATTTCATTATTATGTGGCTATACCATAGATAAAAATATCCCCAAAGGCTGTGCTCAGGGATTTCTCTTTTCTCTTTATTCTTTCTCTCCTGGTGATGATGGATGCAATTAATACCTTCTCTATGCAGAGAAGCATAGTGGTGCATTAGATAGAGTGAAGGACTTGGTGTCAGGAAGATCTGAGTTTAAATCCTAATTCTGAAAAATGTAAACTGGATGACCCTGGGCAAATCACTTGAAGCCTCTAGGATACAGGCACTTCATCTGCAAAATAAAAGGGATATACTCAATAACATCTGAAGTCCCTTCCACTTCTAATTCCATGATTCTATAATTTTGTGAAATACAAATCTATACATCCTGCCCCTATCTTTCCCCTATACTATGAAACTGCTGAAGGATAACTCTATCTGCATGTCCCAGAGTTAATCCAATATGACGCAGTAGTGTGTCCAGGCATAGAGGCCAGTCTGTGAGAACTAACTGAAATTAATATGTTCAATTAATAAATCAAAAAGAATTTCCTGCTATGTCCCAGGAATTGTGATAGGCAGGGAGAATATACAAAGAATGAAGCAATCTATAAGAAACAAAGCTTATCATCCTCTCCTCTAGAACTCCCCGCTCCTGCCTACTTCTGCCCCACCCCGATAACTTCACTATTTCTGTTCCCATGCTCTCTTAGACATTCAGGTTTCAATAGGGAAGGGGGGAAGGGGAGAAGAGGAGAGGATTTATATAGCAACTACTATATACAAGGTACTTTGCTAAGCACTTTTTTATATATGTTATCTCACTTGAAACTCATAACAACACTGTGAGGTGGATGCTTTTATTATTTTCATTCTACATTTGAAGAAACTGAGGCAAATAGAGGTTAAGTGATTTGCCACATATCTAGTAAGTATCTGAATATGAAATTGAACTCAGATCTTCCTGACTCCAGGCAGAGAGGTCTAACCACTGCCCTACCATCTGCCTTTGATCAGCACCTTTCACTATTCTTTCTCCCTCACCTTCCATATCCAAATAGTTGCCAAAGGCTCTTCATCCTACATACTTACTTTTTTCCTTATCTGTCACCTCCTCCCCTTGATATTGCCAAGATCTTAACCCTCTTTCCTAAACAATTGTAATAGCCTTCTAACTAGTCTCATCATATCCAGTCTCCTCTTTGCACAGGTACCCATAGAGATAATCTAATGCACAAATCTGATATTATCTCCTTGCTAAAAAGCCTTCATTGTTTCCCTGATGTCTGTATGATATAAGGCAAATTCCTTGGCCTCACATTTAGGTCATGCAATAATTGAAAGACAACTAACTTTTCTAATATAATTTCATGTTATAATTAGGCACTATGATATCCAGTCAAATTAGGTGACTTATTGATCTCCCAATTTAATCTTTCACTATCCTATATCCATTCATTCTTGCAGCCTATCCCTCAACCCTGTAAGACTCTATTGCTTTACAGGAAAACACCTGTTGAAATTATTTCCCTCTTTTAATGTTTTGCCTGTAGCTCCCAGTCACCTCCTCTACCAAGCCTTCCTTGTTCCCTCTAGCATGAAAGTGATCAATCATTCCTCAAATATTCCCAAGTACCTTTTCTGGATTTTGTCTTCCTTCCTAGAAGCTACCTTGTATTATATTTTTGTGGGTGTATCATATCTCATCTAATAAACTATAAATTACTTGAGGTTAAGGGCTGTGTCCATTTTTTATATTTTCCCCTCCCATGACAGTACTTGTATAGTTGACATTTAATAAATTCTAGGGCAGCTAGGTGGCACAAATGGATAGAGTGCCAGGCCTGGAGTCAGGAAGACCTGAGTTCAAATCTGGCCTCAAACACTTACTAGCTGTGTGATGCTGGGCAAGTCACTTAACTCTATTTGCCTCTGTTCCTTATTTATAAAATGAGCTGGAGAATTAAATAGCAAACCACTTCAGTATCTTTACCAAGAAAACCCCAAATGGAGTCATGAAGAGTCAGACATGACTGAAACAACTGAACACAACAAAAACTCATTGAGTTGAGTAGCATGTTACCTTTACTGTACACTAGAGATTGAACTAGGAATTATTCCAGACATGGCTAAAGCAACTTGTGGATGGGTAAAGGGCTGGTTCAGAGGGCAGCAGAATGAAGGAAAGGGGGCAGTAGTGGGGCTGCAGAGAATAGTCTTATCTTGGGATCAGTCAAAACCAGGGAAGACAGCTTTCATCCATATAGAAGTTGGGGGAAAGGTTGATGGATGTGGGAAGGAAGCCCAGAAGTGAGCTTCCACAGTGATAGACCCTGGACACACAGTCCATGTTATGTACTTTGGTGATACAATCTATCTGACCATGAAGCAATGCATAAAGCCAGCAGCCACCATATAGAAGAGACTATGCCTTCTGGGGAAGAAGTATGTCCCACCAGACTCCAGCAGTCTGTATCCCTGTGCAAGTTATAGCTTGGATTTGTATGTACACAAAGCTTTCAAAGAGCAAACTGTGTAATTTCTGAATGGTTATAAAATATCCACCTATCCTCACAGAATTTACCCTAAGACTATAGGAGAAAAGGATTCAATCATATAAGTATCTATACTTTAAGATGGAGAGAACAAGAGATGGAGAAATAGAGATAGATAGAATAGATGAAGAGTAATAAAACAATACCAGAATAATTAAATATATATTTTACAGTAAGAAAACCTAGATTTATATAATGTTTCTGCCAATAATTTATGTGATATTGGGCAAGATGTTTCACCTCTTCTTTCTTGGTCTCATGATACTTCAGTGAATTTGTGAGATCACGCAGTCTTTAATGTTCTATTATCCTTGTTTCTATATTCCTTGTTTACGCAGAAACCTAAGATGTTACCAAGTCACAGGACCATTTTGACCATTGTGAAAGGATAAGACATCTCACTTTTCTTGTGCTTATATTAAAAATAAAATATATTCTGGTAGCAGCCAAATTGAAACAGTATAAATTCCTTCCATCTCACCATACCAAAGACCCTTAGCAGAAATTCAAATATCTCTTCTAAATGAGAAATCTCAATAGCAATAACTGAGTCAAGATACAAAGAGCCCTGTTTGAAAATAAGATTTTTCCCCACCTGACCCAATGTCTTCTAAAAGTTAATATAATTTCACTTTCAAAGAAAAGATTAAGGCATATGTTCATTGGCAATCTATTATCCCACAAAACTATATGTGCCTCAATTTTCTATCAGATGTATGGAATGCATAGAAGCGTCTAAAATCAAATTAGTAATCACAAATGGGAAATAAAGAAATTTATATAAGAACCAACAATGTAAGGAATGAACCAGAGAAGAAAAAAAAAATCTAAAACTGAACTGCTGAATACTGTGTGATCTTCAAAGATGAGAAAATACTTTCTTAAAATGAGACTCCTCCATCACCCCCCAAAAAATAGGTCAAGACACTAAGTGAAAACGAGGGGAAAAAAATAAGTGTCAAAACTAGCCTTCAGCAGAGTTGGCAAACCTGAAATTGATCATAACAGGACGTGGAATGATGGGATGTTTTTCAGCACCCGGCACTTTATTAACTGTGGCAACACTGCCTACCCCGTCAAGCCAATAACATTATTAAATACTGTGACTAACAATTCATTTCAGGTAGGTTTCTTCACATTCTAGTTGACCTGGATTTGAACCAATGATTTGGTGGCTAAAGGCAATGGATCCTACAACAAATAAGGGACAGGGTTTAAATTTCTAGCAAAGCAGTATCAGTCTTGCCCCGAATGCTAAATTTATTTTTCAGTACCCTCTGATGAACACATATGACTTATAGTTTCCTGAACACATCTGTATCTAATTGTTCTGCTTTTTGGGCCATTTGAATGTACATATTGTGATTCTTTATGCATTTTGGATGTGATGTCTGAGTATGAGTTTGAAAACCTCAATGAACATATTTTTAAAGGATAACTCAGGTGTGATGAAAGCTTTAGCTTTCTTTGCTGGCATTGTTATTTACTGCCCCTCTCAGACCTTAAAACCATGCTTGCAACTAACAAGGAAGTCTGTTAAAATGATCTTAACAGAGGAACTCCACCAACAAACAGAGATTGCATATTATTTTTATTCCACATCAACTTACGTTGAAACAGCTACCCCAATTACTAAAAGGTGTGCTCCTACAAAGGACTATTATCCCCACAAACATGCTGCCATTTGCTTTTCTCCTGGAAACCCTGGGATAGGATCTGTCAGGTTTACTCGCTAGGGTAACAAACATGTCACCCAGATTTGCATTGGGAATTAAAACATTCTGGAGGCTGACAAAAGGCAGAACATTCTTAGCAACCGTGACGAGAAGAAGGCATTGCAATACCTAGACATCATGAGTCAAAAGTCTTTCATCAGACAGCTTGGAAAAACTATATAATCCCAAGACAGAAACTCCCTGAAGAGTAAGTCATGCTTTAGAGACCCATTTTTATATTCTTCCCTACCACCTATAAACAGAACCTAGTCAATACTGTTTTCTATAAACCTGATGTTTCTTACTCCTGCTTTGAGCATTACTTATACTATAAATATTAAAGCAGGAAAAGGTATAGAGAGATGGACTACTACTTATATAAATATAGATACAAAAATGCAGCTATAACTAAATTGATTTTTCTTCTAACTTTACTTTAAAAACCAGGGAGAAAAGTCACTCAAATATAATAACATCATTTTTAGGGATAGGAGTCAGATGCAGATGAGTAATTTAATAGATGTGAGAATCATGTCATTAATAAGATAACACTATAGATTCTATAGTGATAGAAGCATGGACATGCAGTCAGTAGAAACTGAGGTTCAAATCTCAGTTCTGACACCAGTTATGGGACCCTGGGCAAGTCACTTAACCCCCCTGAAACATCTAGAATATTGGGGGAAAATAGCATCTATCTCAAAGGTAGGCACAAAATTTACCAAATCTATGATTTTATTAGCATAAGGAAATAACTATAGGTGAACTCCTTTTACCAAATATAGAATAGCAAGTGCTCTGTACTTGCCTTGGAGTGTGGCCTGAGGCACTGAGAGGTGAATTTACTTGCCTAAGGTTATGTAGTCAATATATGTCAAGGGGTCAGTGTCCAAGTCTTCATTGACTTGAGCCCAAGACTTCCCGATTCCATAACTGGCTCTCTGCCAAAAGAAGAAAAAGAGGAGGAGGGGGAAGAGGAAGAGAAGAAGAAGGAAGAAAACATAGCCACAGATACATGGTGGAGTGGATAAAGTATTCTACCTGAAGTCAGGAAAACCTGAGTTCAGATTCAGTATTAGACATTTACTAGTTGTGTGATACTGGGTAGTCACTTAATTGTTGTCTACCTCAGTTTCCTCATCCACAAAATAAGAATAATAGCATCTATCTCCCATGGTTATTGTGATATAAAATTAAATAATCATAAAGCCCTTTGCAAGCCTTAAAGTGCTATATAAATGTGAGTTAGTAGTAGTAGCAATAAAAGTAACATAAGTGATATTCTATTAATTATAATAATAATTAGTATTTGTATCACTGTAAATGATAACATTTTATTATTCATAGTAATAGGAGTAGTATTTTTATGTCTACTACTTTTATTACAAACAGTCATACTAGCAGTCATGCTACTGTTATACTAGATCTTCACCTTAGTGGCCAAGAAACAATTATTGATACATTACTACTGTTGTTAAATAAGTGTTTGTTCACTTGTTTCAGTCATGTCCAACTGTTTGTGATCCCATTTGGAGTTTTCTTGGGAAAGATACTGGAGTTCTTTGCTATTTCCTTCTCCAGTTCATTTTACAGAAGAGGGACTGAGGCAAACAGGATTAAATGACTTGCCCCAGGTAACACAGCTGGTAAGTATCTGAGGCTGAATTGAACTCAGGTCTTCCTAAAGCCACCTAGCTGCCCAAGGCCACACCAAAACTCCAACTCTGATGCTGGACTGGCCCAGTATCTAATACATAGCTTTAAATATGTTAGATACTAAATCTTGCCCATATTTCTTGAGTTGAATTGAAAATGTAAATCAAGATATACAATATCCCAAATTATGTACCAAATGCAACACAATATCATTTGAAAAATTCACTTGAAATTATTCCTTTCTTTTATTCAAAAAGCAGTCTAGCATTTATTTCCCATAATAATATTTACCAATATCAAAAGAATTTGAGCACATCTTAGTCATATCTATATGATAAGTAGAAGAAAACACATAGTAAAAACAGAAGAAATACTGTAATTAATGTGCATTTGTTTCAAATGCTTCAGGGCTCTCTTGTTTTTCAGTCCATTAATGGAAAACAGTCACCACAGTGGAATCCACTTATTAGCAATTTCATAAAAGCAATCTTTAAGAAGATTTCCCTATCATTTAAATGTGTGTATGATTCAGCAGTATCATTAACTCTGTAAATCTACTTGAGGCTTTTCTTTACCAAAAATATTTTACAAAATTAAATCATATGCTTACAATAGATGGATAAAATTTAAATTTTAGAATTAACTAATATATTGTCCAATAAAATGTTCCAATAAATCTGTTTTAAAAGACCATGTATAATAAAATGATTTATTATAATAATCTCCTTTATTGTCTAAGCACAACTGAAGTGCTAATTTTGACCCAAGGGCATATTGTTAATATCTCCACCTCAGTTTGACTACATGAGTCACAAAGGACATTGATACATGCCATCCCACAAGAATAACAGTAATGGTACTCTTCAGAGATTATACATGACGAGTCATAATATAACCAAAATGTCCCCTAAGCTCTTATTTTCTATATTAATTCTATAAGTTAGTTTTATTATACACTTTGTTCCATTATCATTATCATCTGTCTGAATACTTGTTTGCATACTAAGTGGAAACTAATCCTCCCTAGTCAGAAGTAGCTATACAAAGTGAAATTCTAGGTCAGCAAACAAAATGTGGCAAGAGAACTGTGGAAGTCGATAGAAACTCTGTGGATAGGAGACTGTGGGTAGGCAGCAGTTGTCCTCATAAACTATTGATTCCTTAACTTGTAAAAAATATACAGGTATTATGTTTTTACAAGTTTACCATTGGATATTAATGTAAGTCAGCTGTAAGCAATGTTATAGCTGGATCATGGGTTCATATGTTATAGGATCTCAAATCTAGACTGGAAGGAACCTTAGGGTTATCTAATCTAGTCCATTCCCTTCCTCTCCCTCATTTTACAAATAAGGAAAATGAGGTCCAGAAAGGTTAAATGATTTATCCAAAGTCAGGTAGGAATGAACAGAGTCAGGATTTAAACTCAAATTCAATTTCAACACTCTCCCAACTTTACAAATATATCCTTTGTTTATAATACAATAAGTTCAACTGAAGGGATTTTTTTTTCATTTGATTCACCATTTGTTGGTAAATACTTAGGCACATTTTTGCAATAATGTCCTCACTTAGTCTTTCAGTGACTGCAGTATATTTGGATGGAAACAGCCACCACAGGATAGGTCTTTGAATACGTGAATAAATGATGAAAGAATTAGTGAAAAAAGAACTTATTATATACTTACTGTGTGCCAGATACAGTACCAAGTGGTGGGAATATGAATACATGCAACTGGAGGGATTGTCTTAATCCCTCCTCTCAAGCAACTTACTTTCTAATAGAGAAAGGTAATACATAAAGGGGGACAAGAAAGGTTTGAGGTATAAACACTGCAAGTTCAAAAGTGGATGGGAGGGGCAGTTAGGTGGTGCAAAGGATAGAGCACCAGCCCTGGATGCAGTAGGACCTGAGTTCAAATCTGGCTTCAGACACATAGTACTTACTAGCTGTGTGACCCTGGGCAAGTCACTTAACCCCATTGCCTAGCCAAAAAAAAAAAGAAGTGGATGGGAACTAACATGGAGCCATGTTTCTAGGCAGAATAAGGTGAAAGCTCACCTTCAGGAACCAAACACTCTTGATCTCCAATAACTCACAGATCCAGGTAACATTGTCACCACAGTTGACCATACAAATATCAGAAACAAACAAATCTCGATCACTTCCTAAGACTGAATTTAGCTTCCTTCTCTTGTATTTTTGTGTTTTTATTTTCCATTTTCTTTCTGGTTTTGAATACTGAAAAATGAATATAATAAAAAGTCACAGACAGAAAGTTGGGCTGGGTTCACAAGGAGAGAGTATGTGAATCTTCAATCCCATGGGTTCTGAGGATACTTCCTTCCTCAAAAGGTTCTCTAGTGAGAGAAGATAAATTGTTTGAGAGATAGGGCATAGGATATCACTAGAGTGGAGACAATGAGTCAAAAGAAGTCGAGAGCTGGTAAGCCTACATAGGATTACTGATCATCACTGAATGCTCACTCAGTCACTCACTCACCTTTGTCTACAAGGAAAAGCTCTAGATGTCATGTAGTGTTCTTGAGAATGAATTAAAATGACACTATATGGTAATATGTCTACTTTTTTGCCTTCACATATGTGCTTACTGATTTGAATTGTCATTTTTTCCTGCTCCAAAAGCAACGTTGACTGTCTCAAAATATGTTTACGATATTAAGTAAAACAAATAGAGCATGTTTTAAACAACAATAACAACAACAATAAAACACCGTAAGTTCAATTAATTTAAATCTCCCAAAACAATCAATCCCCTATGATTTCTTACCAAAATTTAATAGATCTTGTGTGTCCATGGGAAATAAGAGTATACAGAATTCCAAATCAATCATTTGGTAACAGTTTCTTCTCTCTTCTTCCTACCCATCACTGAGAACTGTGTTCTCAAAGATGGAATTGTCTTTTCTTGACATCCATAGAATCATCAAAAGCTGCAACATAAAGCTCTCAGTGTTTATTAAGTGAAAGGTGCAAAAGAAATCCAGAGGATCTGTGTCAGTATACATTCAGCATACCCATACTGTGTTCGGTCTGCTAGATCTCAAACCCTGTTTGAGCAGCATCAAGGAATATAATGCTGAGCTAAAACCATGTACAAACCTCTCCATAAAAGCTATTCCCAAGAAAAATCTGATATGAAATTTAAGCCACTAAGATTCTTACCCAATGACATATTGTTTAGGGTCTTCTCCTTTCCAAGCAAGAGTACAGCAAACAGCACCCATTACTAAGGAGAAATGGTAGGACTGGTAATTAATGGAGTGAAGGAATGGGAGGGGGGAAGAGGGAAGAAGAAGCATTTATTTAGTTCCTACTAAGGGCCAGCCACTATCCTAAGAGATTTACATATCATCTCATTTGATCACCACAACTTCTGTGGGAGGTAGATATTATGATGATCCCTGGTTAACAGTTGAGGAAACTGAGACAGATAGTGGTTAAGTGACTTGCCCAGGATTAAACAGCCAGTAAGTATCAGAGGCTGGATTTCAATTCATATTCCTCTGACTCCGGATCCAATATTCTATCCATTGTACTACTTAATTGTGAAAGATAGTCAAGACTTAAAGGTAATTCACACAGTCATATGTGACACTCCCTTTCATTTGTCCTGTTAAATAATTTTTCTTTTTCTTCCAAACATTCCAAACATGAAAATAATCTGACCTGTAAAACTGTACAAATGTATCCCTTATTAATAATACAATAGGCATAACCAGTAAGAGATTTTTTTTCATTTCATTCATCATTTGTTGGTGCTCCAAAATGGAGTTGACATTCAGACTTGACATTTTTCAGAGGTGAAACAAAACTGCCTCATCACCATCATTATCATCATCTATGTTTATATAATGCATAAAAGTTCATGAAGTCTTTATATACATTCAAGCACACCAATCCTGTGAGGCAGTTACTACCCCCATTTTACAGACAAAGAAACTGAGGCTTAGAGAGGTTGAGGGATTTTCCAAAGGTCAGAGGTAGAACTTCAATTTAGGTTGTCCTGACTCCAAGTCCAACACCCTTGAAGAGTAACCAGCAATGGAGTGAGAGAGGCCATTATAGCTCTGTGATATCAGGGTTACAGTCAAACTCTAAGACTAAGGGCTTAAAGAGTAAACAGATGTTTTCCTTTTTTTACCTTTCCTCCCCCAACATACACACACACACATACACACACACACACACACAGAGACACACACACACACACACACAGAGGCAGCAGCAACAAAAAAAAAATAAAAAAGTGTTAGCTCTCTGAAACAAACTCTTTTAATTCTTTTGGAAAATAAAATGAGGAGGAAAAAAATAATCTTTTAACACTTTAAGAGGGTGCGTTAAGACTAAACTTTAATATTGGTATGTATTGCTTTTTAAAATATAGGATTTGAGATGTGTCTCAAATCCCACAGTAGTTGTAGTCCTGAAAGTTTGTATACCAACCTAACTTTGGAAATATGATCTAATTTAAAATACACCAGGGTATTTGAGATTTAAGAAAGCCTGCAGTGAGCCTTTTTGTAAAACAAAGGATACCATTTTTGCATTAATAATGAACCCTTTATTACTCCTTTTCTAAGTTTTTATTATTTTATAATCCATTTTTTTTCAAGCAGGAATGATTTTTGACTTGGCCTCATTTACTCATGAAATGTTTTCCACAAAAACTACCCTGAAGCATCTCTGACCAGCTCTTTCCAATGCAGACTTCCATCTGCTTATGGAATTCTCTTTGAGAGTTTTAGGGAAGTCTACACCTCCTTGGGATTCCTTAATATAATTGCTGTTTCTTTAAAGAACAGGAGCTCAAGCTAGGTCGCACAGCCAAGAATAGCAGTTCATATTAGCTGTGAGAAGGGCTGAGCACCTTAGAGCGAAAGCCCCTTAATCAAAAAGCAATCTTTTGGGATGAGTTAGTAGTACTTTGCCTCAGGGCACTAACCAGATCCTCTACTTTTATTGTATATTTTCACAGGAGTCTAATGATGAAATACATTAGATCTTCACCCAGGTGAAGGAGAAGAGCTGTAATAGAACTACAGTTAAAGTACAGCTTTGCCAGCATCACGTGGTACTTGGAAAAGCAGGGGGATATCATACAGGAAAAAGACCAGCCCCCATTAAGTTGCAAATTCACTAAGAATCTTGAAGGCACTATTGGCCTTACAATAAACCTTGCTGCTTTGACTGAAAGAAGGTTTGAGTGCATGAATTCATTCCATGTGGACACTGCCCTTTACCCTGACATTTCAGGGTTCCCAGCAACCTCAAACCACTTCAGAATACATTCACAGAATTTAAATTGTTCTATCTCTCTCATTCTCTCTTTCCCTATCTCTGTGTCTCCTTCTGTCTCTGTCTCTCAATCTCTTTTTCTCTGTCTCTTTCTCTGCCTCTTTCCTCTCTCTGTTTCTCCTCCTTATCTCTCCTGAATATATTTTTGAATTTGTGTAATTAAATGTGGCCTTAAAAGGGTAATTCATTCCTGAAGAATGTACATTCAGTATGCTCATCTATCAAACAGCAGGCTTGGACTAGAGATTCTTTCATGTTCTTTCCCAGCTTTAAATTCTATGATTCTATAGATCCTAAAGAAGGGCTACCAGAGGGCTAGCTCTGTATTCAATTGCTTTCCAACTGAGAAAATTTCTGGGATTACAGGCTTCTTCATTTCAGCAAGTCACTTGATTAGAATGAAATTGTACAAAAGTGTTCTGTAACAGATACAATTACCCAAGTCACTAAATCTAATTGATTAAACGCTACACTGAAATATCTGTTTATTTAAAAAAATAATAATTCAATGCTTGACAATTTTAACTCTTATGTAAATGCAAACTGGTTAGTGCTAGAGGTTTTGCTAATTTTTAAGAGAAACACAATGCACAAAGCTAAAGCAAGGGAAAGCAGAATAAGAAAATCACATCCAAGTTTATTTTTCTTTATGCCCTAGGCTTTCCCCTCCCTCCCTTTTTAAGGTCACAAATTCATATTTAATAAGGAAACAGAAAAGCAAATTTATGTCAAAGCTAAAAATCTTAGCCTAAATCTAATTAAAACAAAACAAAAAAAACTAGTCTTGTCTAATATCTACAATAATGGAAGTGAAGAGGATAGTTAACAACAAAAATAACAATTTTTTAAAAATCATTTTTGTTTGATTTTTAAAATGGACTTTTTTATCCTTCTAGTTAAAATGGTTATGTCTACATAGCTTATAAGCTTGCAAAATTTCAAAATCATTTATGATACCATTGTGTAAAGGCCTGTCTACGAAAAATGAGAAAATTATTTCATTTCAGTGTTCTACTCGTGATTAAGAATTCACAAGAGGGGGCAGCTAGGTGGTGCAGTGAATGGAACACTGGCCCTGAAGTCAGGAGGACCTGAGCTCAAATCCAGCCTCAGACAAAACACTTAACACTTACTAGCTATATGACTCTGGGCAAGTCACTTAACCCCAACTGCCAAAGCAAAAAAAAAAAAAAAAAAGAATTCACAGGAGAAAGAAGAAAAGGGTTATAAAATATAAAACCCAAATCTGATGGATCTGTGTAAGAGAAAGGAAAGGGGGAAGGGAGCAAGCAAGCAAAGAAAAAGGGAAGAAAGAATAGGAAGAAAAGGATCATGGTTCTTTCAATCTTCCAGAGTCAATGGAAATTGTGTTCTTAATCAATCAACTAATTAATCAGTCAATAAACATTATTGAGTGCCTACTACATGCCAAGCACTGGGATAAGCACTAGGGATAAAAAAAAGACAAAAGACAGTCCCTGCCCTTAAGGAGCTTACAATCTAGTGGGGGAGACAAGCAAACAAATATAAATAATCTATATGCAAAATATATAGGAAATACTTACCAGAGGAAAGGCATTAGAAGTAAGAGGGGTTGTGTCAGGCTTCCATTAAAAAAATAGAAAAGATCTGTCAAGACCTCTATAAAAGATTCTTTTCAACATCAATTATGGTAAAGCTACCGCATTAACGCTCAGACATCATGGTCCCTGATGCCCTGCATGAAGAATTGGAAATGGTACTGCAGAATCTAGTTTAGCTACTTCTTTTTTAATTTTTTTCCTCTTTCTTGAAGTAAGCACGTACCTTTGTACCCTCACTCTTTCCCTCTTTTTTCTCTACAAATATTATACTGCAATGAAGATGTTGTCCACCTGTTAAAAACAGTCTAATGTAAATGACCCATAGACAATTCTTAAATTGATGCCCTTCTCAAGTTTGTATTTTATAACAGGATATTTAAATTTGGGTGTTGAAGTATTATCTCAACCTAGCAGACACCCAGAGAGTTATTATATAGACTTTTTTTTCCTATTTGTTAACATATGAGTTGCTTTGATTTATTAAGAAGGTATAAACAATTTCAGAAAGAATTCAGTTTTACCCAGTAGGGCAACTACTGAATAACAACTCTGATCAAAACTAAAATAAGAAAAATATAAATAAAAAGGAGAACTAGATTTTACTAAATTTGAAAAGAGATAGTCTTTGCAAGAGATAATATAGTTTTGAAGGTACTAAAGGATAGATTCCCAGCACACCTGAAAGATGGTAGGGTGCTATATTCTCAGAGGAAAAAATCATATATTTTATTTTTACCCCCAAAATAGTGTCAAAAATATCAACAAATAATGGTCCGTATCCCTATTTTCTCATCTACACAAAATATTTATGAGAATAATCTATAAATTAAGGGCATTTTTGATGAATGTATGATAAAAGAATAAGCAGCCTTTAACAAATTATATGCTGCAGGTGGTAACATTTTTATAGTCTACTAGTCTTCTAAAGGTAACGATTATGGCCCAAAAATGTCAGTTGGACTTTCTGTGGAGGAAAAGGATGAGAGTCATGAATTATAAGAAGACATGAAGGGATTATGATTATGATTATTAGAGAGGGCACAAATTTTAGTGAGAAAACTGATTCACTTAAGTATCCAGAGGACAATGACATCATCCTTCATTCCTCAAGTTCTATTCAAACAACTCACTGGCAAAAAATGACATTTTGATTATGAAATTATAAAACTTTTTTCTTCTAGATTTATATTCCAAAAGCATTAAAATAATTTACTACAGTGAAAACTCAAATGCCAATTTGGGAAATCTCTATCAGAAAGCTGACCAGAAAGTACATTGGCTTTTCTGAGAGAGGCTATTTATATGTAACATCAATATTTTCAAATAAAGGGGTGAAAAATTAATTCAATTATCTTTATAGTTTTTCCCTCATTCTAGCCTTACAGCATAAAAATCTAGAAATGTGCCAATATTCAGAAATTTTAGTAAATTTTATAATTACTTATGATTATATTATAGTATTTTATAATTACATTATATTATAATTCCTTATTACATTATTATTGTTGTTATGTGTTACATAATTATATATTATAACTACTTGCTATAATAAGAATAATTTTAGTTAGAATTTGACCACCTCACATTCTTCTGAATCTTCAGATTCAGAAGCAGCTTGCAGGCTGGCACATAAAAGGATATAGTTCATATGTGAACCACATTCAATGGTGCCATATCCACTATGGTTCTCAGTATACCAACATTATTAGAGAAAGAATGAAATTTGAGAATGAGAGGTAGAAATAAATTGAAGGCAGATAGATGACTTTCTGAAATTATGTGTATGTTTTAAAGAAAATCCAATGATGGGGAGTTCTTGATTGCAAACAAAAACATTGCTTAGCTGTAGGATTCTGTTTTTTTTACTGTATTGGCATCTCTAGCACTCACCATAGTGCCTGGCATATCATAAACTGATTGATTGATTGATTAATTGATTAATTGGACTGACTTATTTGTTATACAAAATGCTCTAAGACAGAGGCACATCAATTCATTCCAAATTTTCAATTCAATCTAAGACATTTTTGAGGGCTTTCCTGTGTACTCTTGTGCTTTCCTTTCTCTACTACAAAACAAAGTGCTATTTACTACAGAGGATATTAATCATGAATTATCTTAATATTAAAGGCCATCCAGGTATTCTTTATTGCACTAACCAAACAACTTCAGATGGTCTAAAAGTGTTTCATTTAGAAAGATGAAATATATAAGAACCAAAAAAGATGGGGAAAAATTTTTGCTTTTGTATATGTTTTCATCCTAAGCTACTTTTTAGGGTCAAATAAATGATTCTTATTAATTTTTCTGAGAGTACCTGTAGGTATGCATACCCCTTCTCAGGACACTAGGACAACTAGAATTCTTTTTTAATTTAAGAAAACTTATAAGCTCATACAGGCAGTACTAATTAAAAGTAAGTCTCATATCTTTGTCTTCCAGGCTGTAAGGTTGGCTCTCTATTGCCAGAAGATTGAATTATAATAGTAATAAGAAAACTATCAGAATTTTGGTAACTTGCACAGATGGGAGAAGGCAGGGGAGAATGGACTTAAACTATATGTACAATCTCTAAAAAGTATTCCGCAAGGCATAATGATCAATTTCTGGAAACATCAACTCTGCTCCAATAGCACTATCATTTCAAAGGAAAGAAACTCATTGTACTTTGTGTCATTTACTATTGTTTCATAGAGTCAAGGATAAGGAAACAGAAAGGAGAGAAAAATTACCTTCTTTGCATTTTCCCTGGACCCTGTTTCTTTTTTTTTTTTTTCAGTAAAAATGTCATTATGTTTGTATAAGATACAGAAGTGAGGGAAAAGGGAGATGGGAGGATTTTGTAAGAGATTCACCAATGTGCTCAAAAGCATGAGTGCTACTCACCTGGGGCTCTCTGACAGCCTACACATGGCTGAGGCTTGATGTATTTATCTGGGGTAGAAGGAACAACAGTTGCTTAAATGTCTTTGAGAATTTTCACTGGTAAATATTGATTCTAGTGGTGCAGTGGATAGAGCACCAGCCCTGAAGTCAGGAGGACCCTGAGTTCAAATCTGGCTTCAGTCCAAACACTTGACACTTACTAGCTGTGTGACCCTGGGCAAGTCACGTAACCCCAACTGCCTAAAAAAAAAAATAAAAAAGAAAATATTGATTCTTGATTCTAAAAGTAATTATGCATTTCCCCATACTTATGAACATTTATTTATTTTTCTTAATTTTATTAAATTACCTCACCATAAAAGGATCATGCATGCTTGGGGCATCTGCTCCTGACATGACTATGAACAGTCTGAATTTGGTTTCTCTTACTGGAATGTAGCCAGACATAATGCCCATGACCATCTTTAGTACATCATATTAAAGTACTTGTCAACTATGTATATTAAAATAAATCTACTATTGTTCTGTTTAACTGGGCATCATGCTGATAGCATTTCATTCTGCAACCATAAATTTTCCCAGCTAATAAAATAGCTGTGGCTCATGGACACCATGCAGATATTTGCCCTTTCTAGGCATTCTGATAATTGGAGATATCAAACAATAACATATGATGATAGGAGGCTAAGAAACTATAGCTACCACCAGGTGATCCTGGCAAATGATTTTACTATTGTGCAAAGATCTCATACTGGTGATAAAGTGGAAAAGGGGAGCAGCAAACAAAAGGCACAGCCGAGGTTAACTAATCCCTCAAAACAAGTTCTGCTTTACCATCAACACATTAGTCTTCTTAATCACCTTCGTACATGCACACATTTGTTGGTTCCTACATTTCAAATAGGAAGAACAATGATATCATATATATTTTTCATTGGGAAGACAAAGTCACTAGATGTTTGTCTGAAATTTTCACTGTTCAGCTGTTTTGGCACAAAGTGGACAAAACCATTATGTGTCTTTTTTTCCTTCCTCCATATTAATTCTTATAGCAATATCAGAATTTTTATAACTATAACAAGTCAAATGAATTCTTGACTCTTATGATTCCCTTGAGAAAATTAAATCATAAGCTTAGGTTTATCCAAAAACCATGAATACCACTTTTGCTAGAAATTATCAGTTGCAAGATCCAAGTCAATTCCATTCAGTTCAATTCAATCATGTATAT
Organism: Vombatus ursinus; assembly: GCF_900497805.2. NCBI lineage: Eukaryota > Metazoa > Chordata > Mammalia > Diprotodontia > Vombatidae > Vombatus > Vombatus ursinus. Next base: position 14,849,771 of record NW_020940360.1, on the reverse strand, counting down.
TCAGCCCAGGAATCAATGAGAGAATAAGATAAAAAAAGCTACTTAAATTTTCAATTAATCACCTCTATATGTAGATGGAAAGATATATGCACTGAAATTTTTTTTAATTCTGAAAGTAATTTGGCATGAACCTCAACTTACATATTCTCATTCATATAGGACAAAGCTACCCTTCATACTTGAAGATTTTATTGCAAATATCTCTATATTTATGGCTACAGAAAGTGATATGGATATTTTAAAAGCTATACTTTGATGAGTAGTTTTTGGCCTCAAGAAGGGAGTATTAGTAGAAAAAAAGTATTGGCTCTGGAGTCAGAGAAACTGGGTTCAAAGCACAGCAGCCCTGGGCCACTGTTTCCTCCTCTATAAAATGGAAGAGTTCTACTAGAAGACCTCAGAGGTACCTTCTAGACTGAATCTAAAGTTTTAATTGATAGCAGCTACCAATGTCTTTGGGGAACTCCCTCTTCTCACACACAGACATACTTACCAATATGTCACAGCAAATCAATATGTAACAGTTACTTGTGAGTTATTATTTTCCATAATACACATATGTTCCTGTTGTTTGATATCGTGTTTTCATGCCTAGCATCCTTCTTTTATCCACACTGATTCTCAGTCTTCTGCTTCGATCGCCATACAGAAGATTCTCTGACATCCTACAGATAAGGTGTGACATACTCAATTAAGATCTTTCATCTATTTCATTTTTGTTTTTGCATCCCCAGCACATAGTAGGCACTTAATAAATGCTTAATTTTTGATATTTATAGTACAACTGTAGTTGTATTGCAATAAGTATAATCTCTGCAATGTGCTATTTGAACACATTGTTGATCCTTTCAAGTCCCCCTTCCCTTCACTTTGACATCTTATGGAAATACAGGGAATCTTAACAGAAAATTTTAAAAAAAAAGGATTGAGGGAAAAAGCAAAGCAGTTATTGGTAATACTGCCTCATTGTTGGTGATCTTGCTTTGCTTTCTGCTAATGTTAATTCTTATGGACTGATGACATACATTTGAATTTGAAAGACATGAGACAGAGCATTTTCTTTCTAGATCAATCTTCGGAATTACCGTTTTTTGCTAATCTGATAAATCTGTCACTTGCTTTTATCTAAACCATGGAAACTTCCATGGAGGACATAACTGGGAAAATTTCTAGCTGTCAAGTTACTTTAGAGCATGACTATATATATATATATATATATTTTTTTTTTTTACCATGGCCAAGTCACTCCTCATCTCTTAGCCTCAGGTGATTCTCTTAGAAGAATTTATTAAGTTTTAAATATTTTTTTTTGCTTTGGTGGAGGGAATTCTCATCACAGATCCTTGATGTATGGCCATATGGCACATATGTTTGGGCTATTCCCTATCTTGCTTCGTGTTGACTTTGGTGTCCAGATATTATAAAGGATTTTTTTTTTGTAAGGCAGTAACATTTATTGAATTTTTTAGGACAAGCAAATTTATTTTTTTAGCAAATTTATTTTTAAATAAACAGATAGGTAGTAGTTGAAAAAATACATAAAACCTCTGCCCAATATTTGTGCAAACACTGTGTAATATTTTTACCCAGCCAAATGACTCACCAGCACCACAATTCTTGCCCAGACATTTTCAGCGCAAGCCGGTGAGAATCTTCATTACACTCTATTATGACAAAGCTTATTGCAGGCCCCAACCAGGTCACTTTATTGAACAAAAATAAGAAATCTGTAGGGTCAAAAGATTATCATAATATCAAGCCTTTAAACTCATAGACGAGATTACTGATCAGACCATTTGCTCGCCACCCAATCGATAACATACCAGTTATCATTTTCCAACAGCAGGATTGGTTTTCTGTGTCTGCCTGGAGACAAAAACATTCTGCTTGGCAGGATGTCCAAGACAGACCCCCACTGCCAGGCCCCAAACTCTGAGCATTGCATTCTTTCATTGGCTCTAGTCAAGTTTTCATAAACTCATTTTGTTTTCTAAACAAACAGCCTATTATAGTTAATGAAAAGAAGACCTGAAACCAGCAGAATGAAACCAATTTGAGGTGTTGCTTCAGTCCCGGTTGTTTTTGCTGTTGCTGCTAGCTTCCCTACTTCCCCACAGTGCTAGATGAAGCTCTGTCTTTTACAGTTGGCAAGACAAAGAAAAGCCGCGGTAATACACAAGTGGTCAACGAGACAGCCTTTAAGGAAAAACACTGCTGATAAGATAAACAGCTTGTGATGTCCTTAATTACAATATTTCATACTCATTTAGCCATCTCCACATCACAGTGCTAACAAAGTGCGTTTCAAAAAGGAAATAAGACTCCTTCCCACCAGCCCAGAAGGCTAATTATAAAATAGCAACCTACTTTTTTTTTTTTTGGTAGAGTGGAGGGCTTTTTTTTTTCCCCCTCCAACAGAATTTATTGAGCTCATTACCAGGCTGCATATGAAGTGATTTGAAATGAGGCAACATTAAAGCCTTCCACAAATCCATGGCACTTATTCATCCTGACACTCTATTTGAACTCGAAGCATTAGTAGGAAATAACTGAAGCACCCCACCCCCCTGATGCTGTTGTTTGACAGGATGTTGAAAATCCCAAAAGATGATATATAAACATATTTCCCTGATGAGCACAGGAATTTGTAGGAGAGGCTCAAGGAGAATTCAGGTGATGCCAGAGGGACGCAGATGCCAGCAACAAGGTCAGCCCTATGTCTGTCAGTATGGTGATATGGTGACGTTAGCCAGTCTGCAAAGCTACCAAAGTGATTTTCCTAAAGTGCAAGTCTGACAGGACTCAATCAATACTAGTGACTCCCTATTATTTCTGGGATACCATATAAGGTTCTCTATTGTCATCTAAAATTTTTTAAACCTGGCCCTTTATATCTTTTTTTGCATTATTTGCTTTCTCAAGCTTTGTGATGGCCCAGCCATATTGGACAACTTGTGGCTCTTCACACACAACTCTCCAACTCTTTTCTCTATGTGTATGTACCCATTCCCCTGTTGCCTGAAAGGTCCTTCCTCTTCAGTCCCTCCTATTGGAATCCCAACTTCTTTATAAGCTCGGTTCATACTCCATTTTTCCCCCCATCTTTCCTTAACTTCCCAGTTGCTAGCACCCTCCCCACTAACCTTACAATCCATCTACTCTGTACTTATTTTATATAGACCTAAGGATATACATGCTATCTCTTACCTTATATTATAAGTTCCTTGAAGGAAGGGACTGTTTGCTTTTCTTTCAACAGACATTAGCACATTGCTTGACATATAATTGGGGCAGCTAGGTGGCACAGTGCATAGAGTGCCAAGCCTGGAGTCAGGAAGACCCACTTTCCTGAGTTCAAATCTGGCCTCAGACATTTACAAACTGTGTGACCTGGGCAGGTCACTTAACCCTGTTTTTCTCAGTTTCCTCATCTGTGAAATGACCTGGAAAAGGAAATGGTAGACCACTCCAATATCTCTGCCAAGAAAACCCCAAATAGGGTCACAAAAAGTCGAATACAACTGAAATGACTAAACAACAACCAAATGACATGTAAGGAAAACTTCATAAATGCCTTCTGACTCATGACTTGGAAAAAGTACTAAAGGTAAAAATTATGGGCAAACACTTGTGTACATACAGAATATTTATCAAAGGAACCAAAGAAATCAAACTTCTATATCATGTTGTCTTGTCTGCAATGTTTTTGTTCTCTTTGGATCATAGATCTAGAACTGGAAGGAATTTGAGAATTCATCCAGTGTCTAATCCCTTCATTTTACAAATGATGAAAGGAAGTACCAGCAAGGTTAAATGATTTGTCCATGGTAACACATGTAGTTAGCACCAGAGGTGAGATCTGAACTGAGGCCATCAGACTCCAGTCATTACTCTTTCCACTGTCAACTTTGCACCAAACACTGTACCAATGGAGAAAAAAAAAAGTGAGGCAAGGAACGGGAAAGTCTTCTGAACTTCAGCCTAGGTCTTCTAACTACAAATTCAGGATTATTGCCTATTTACCACAAAACCTCCCATGTCGTCACAGAGTCAACATGGTGTGTTGCTATTTCAGTCATTTTTCAGTCATTTGCCATTTTTTCTCCAAAAAATTTTGTAAGCTCCTTGGGGTAAGGGGTTTGTTCTGTTTTTGTCTCTGTTTTTTAAGTATCTAGCACAGTGCCTTGAATATTTTCCTATTGTTGATATTCAGTCATTTTCATTGTTTCTGACTCTTCATGACCCATCTTGGGGTTCTCTTGGCAAAGATACTGGTGTGGTTTGATGAGTCCCTTCTCCAGGCCATTTTATATGTGAGGAAACTGAGAAAAACAGAAATAAGTGATTTGCCCAGGTCACACATCTAATAAATGTCTGAGATCAGATTTGAACTCAGGAAGATGAGTCTTCCAGACTCCAGGCCTGGCACGCTATCCACTGTGCCACCTAGCTGCCCCTAATATGGTGTGGGGAGTATACTACTGTGTTTGCAATAAAGAAGTCACAAATCCCTTCCCCCAATGCTTAATATTCTTGTGACTTTGGGCAAATCACTTTTCTTCTCTAGACCTCAATCAACCACCTAGTATCTATCTACTAAGTCTTTTTTAAGTTGTAAACTGCATAATCAGAGCTTCCACACCAGGAGATTCTGATGATGATGAGATCATATTCTTCATGTGTTCACATAAGCTATCCTGCTGGCTGTTCTAAATTGCCTCCTTACCACCACCACCCACCCCCCGTACACACATATACACAGTATGGAACTCTTGGTCATTATTGATACCAAATACAGGCTACTGAAAGCTGAACCTATGAAATATTCTGAGCAAAAATAAAATTCTGTAAGGAAGGGCAGTAAAGTCCCTGCAGATTGATCACTTGTTATGTCAAAATGTGATGTATTTTCCCTTTTGTCTTATCTTTCCCTATAGCCATGAATTAGAACCTGTGAAAATATAACTGTATTAAAAAAAATCATATCACACTTTATCCTAGATAAACTTCAAAATGGCATTCCATAGAACCCTAATCATTTTTTGAAAATATATTTAAAATTCAAAAAAGATCTGAAAGAATTTTTCAACAAAAATAAAGAACTAAAGAAATTGATACACTGTAAAAGAGGGGATGAAATAGATGAGTAATTTACACAATAGACATACATACACATATATGTGTGTGTATATAAATGTGTATTTGTATACAGAGGGAGAGAGAGAGAAAGAGAGAGACAGAGAGAGACAGAGAGAGAGAGAATATACAAATATATTAAATCCCGTTATGGCCCCTTTAGTTTGGATTTTGCACAGCTATAGAGCTAGACATAGGCATAGATATAGACACAAAGATAAACATCGACAAATATAGATATAAATGTAAAGAGAGAGAGAGAGATCATAATATCATAGCTTTAATGTTAAGAGGAACCTTATAGATCTTCTAATCTAAATCCCTCATTTTAAAGATTAGGAAACTGAGACCCATTGAAGTTGTGACTCTCTCCAAAGACACAAGATGGGGTAGGGACGGAAGGCAGCAGAGTGTGTTTTTTAACCTACATTTAAAAATAAAGAATATGTATTTTTGAGATGTAATAAAATATCCAAATTAGATTTACAGGTTAAAAACTTGAATTAGGATGATCAGCATAAAAGAATACAGAATATTAAAAAGCTTCCATGTCCATGTCTTATGTGGGTTTTAATATTTTATTTACTTCAGAATGGACACCACTGTTGTTGTTACTGTTGTTAAGCAATAAAAAAGGCAATCATAAACATGTGAGGGGGATATCAACTTCCCAAAAAGCAAATGTAGAAAATAATTCTATTCCTAGTGTTATTTTAAATCTATAGAGGGGAATATGACTTTCAGGCTTCATTTATTCACACTCCCTGTGGCATGATAGAGGGATATGGAGCCAGCCTCCTACCTAGAAAAGCCCACCAGAAGCAAGTTCAAACCCTACTTCCGACACAAACTGGCTATTTGACCCTGAGCAAGTTATGTAACCTTTATAGGAATAGGTTTCAGAAAAGATGTGATTATTTTCCTAATATGACATTTAATTCTCAGGTTTAGTACCTATCTTTATTTAAAAACAAATAAATTACGTACCGTTGATAATTTTAGCCACATTCTCCCCCAGGTTTTTTTTTGTTTTTTTTTTTAATTAAGAAAGTTAGTATTATTTTAGGGGGCTAAAAATGTATTTGACAATGGGGATGGTCCAGTTTAGGATTAAGAATACGCAGCAGATGAATAAACGAAAACTTTGCTCTATGATCCATCATCTATTCAGGGTCTTTTCTTTCTTAGTAAGGAGATTTGTAATTAACAGCTTTTTCCTGAGACTCACTATGTACCAAAATGACTTACAAACACTCCTGGGACAAAGAGTTTATTATTTTCTGGTTTAAGATGAGCTAATTACATATTTCCTTAGTGGCAGGTCTAGATTGTTATTCCACAACTAGCACGGCCAGAACATACTGATGTACTGTGTACTCTGAAGATACCCTTGGCACATCAGCATCAGGCAATCTCTCTCTCTCTCTCTCTCTCTCTCTCTCTCTCTCTCTCTCCCTCCCTCCTTTCTTTCTCTGTCACACACACACACACACATACGTGTCTGTGTGTGTCTGTGTGTCTGTGTCCTTGTGTCTTGAAAAGGAAGACGGAAAATAATTTCATTCCAGAATTTACTAGGTCAGACAAAGAAGATGCTATATAGTTAAGAAACTAAGAAACATTGCAGCTCTTTCAGCAATGCTATGCTGATTCTTCACATAAACAAAAGCAAGGCATTTTAACCTCAATATTTTTTCAGTGATGCTATATATTTATGAATTATGAAACAACATATTTTCAAAGAATCAAAATTTCAGGGGAACCAAAGAGTAATGGAGAAATAGATGGCAGATATAATTAGGGGTTGATATTCTGTTAATGATGACTTACACACAAGGAGTCACCAAAAAAAGATATCATCCAGGCCATCTTTGATCAGAAAGGAACATATGCTATGCATGTAGCTAGAGCAATGGATAATAGCCTGAATGCTGCACTGGTAATTGTGGAACATTAAGACACCTAGAGGAAAGCCTTCAGTACATTGTGGGTAAATCATCCACAAAGGAGTTATGGGAAAACATGGCCAAGAATCACATGGGATAAGGAGGCATGTATGGGTTCTGACATAAACCTTAGGAGGTAATCATACAGATGAGACAATGAATCCATTAAAATACTGAAATATAAATAAGGAATCATAATCCTTGTAACAGAACAGTACCCCAGAGATGCTATTAAGAATAGAATGATGCTTCTAAAACATTTTAAGCTTCCCATTATATGGAATGGATAAAAATGCCAACAAATTTACATTTACCATACATAGATAGTTACTTTCATATGTGATGATATCTAGGCACTTTTGCTATCATTAAATAGTTTCATTTTTTTTATTTTGTTTTTTTCTGTTGTGTTCCCCCCCCTCAGAGAATACACCACTGATGCAGAGGTTAAGTATCATCCTCAATGCCACAGACAATATAAGAAGAGTAGAAAAAACAAAACCTATATCTCATATTTTCTACTCAAACTTTATAATTTTAAAGATGCCTCCCTTTCAAAATCTCATAAAAAGGCTAAAGATACACAATTTCAACTAACAGTTTACATGCCTTAAGAAAACACCAGTGATAAATTCCAAAGTTCAGAACACAAATATAAACTTTCTAAAAGCATTCAGAAAAAAAAAAAGATGACAATTGAAATTGTAGCACAGCTGTCTTTGCACATTTACTGGGCACCCAATACTTTATCCCTTCTAATCCACCACCTTCTTTTTTGGGGAAAAAAAGTAATGAAAAAGTGAGTGATGAACTATAACAACAGCCATCTCCATGGTAACACACAATGTATTGACATCAACTGCCCACCTCTGGAATTGGGGTGCTTCTCATCGTTGGAGTCAATAGAGCTGAGAAAAGGAATTTGGAAGGAGCTTTGCAAGATGCTACCACCCACTCTGTTTAAAATCAACTAATCTTGTTCTAGTTAGACATTCTATAAAACCTTTTTCAACTCAAAGAAGGGACTCAGGAAAAGAACTCCCCAGCTGGTTTCTGCTGATAACTAGAAGCACCAGGAGAAAAACTATAGCTGTGTCCTCAAGGAATTCCTGACTACTAACCAAAGCAACACCTTCTAGGGAGATTAGCACTTTTTAAGAAATCATACCATTTATTCATGCAAAAGGACATACATTTTTTGTAGATATGCACAGCTATTGTGTCTTCCTGTTTAGAACTGCCAGTCTCATGACAACAATGAGAACAAATGTAAAAAGAATTCAAGACACATTTCATCTGAATTTTTGAAGACCTCAAAAAAGAGCCTAAACAAATGTTATCTGGCTTACAGATTCAGTTGACTTATGAGACTGCATTTTATACATACAGATGATTCATTAAAGACACCCGTTTTCAACCAGCAGAAAATCAGAATACACCTATAATCACATTAAACTCCAACATTTATATGCACCTTTGATGATTCCCTGTATAAATCTTTCACACAGTGCTTTGCTTTGCCTGTTTCAAAATCAAAACCTTCAGTCTGCAGCAGTTAGTCTATGGCACCAATTTTTATTCCTTGCACAAAAACTTTAAACTCTTCCATTTTTAATCATCATAACTAGACTACTTGCCTTTGTAGGTCATGAAATGTCTACTAAAACTGAATGGAACAAGTACCAGGGACAATTGATTTTACTTTATTGTCTTTTCGCATGTGAATTACCACTCACCTGTTAGGCTTCCCTACTATATAGCTAAGCTATATATGAGGCAAAGGCTTCTCATAGTAGCTAAAATGCCAACTAAGTATAACTGTTTAAGCAAAACTCTGTGAGATAATTGGGAGGGGGGGTTTAAAAACATACTTAGACCTTGTTAGAACTAGTAGAGCTAGAATTTTTAACCTGGAGATCGTAAAATAGATTTTAAAAATACTTTTGACAATTATATTTCCTAGAAAAGCAGTTTCTGTGCAGTTTATTTTATGCACTTAAAAACATTATTTTGAGAGATTCACAGGCTATAACCATCTGCCAAATGGTCTATGACCCATATTAAGGTTAAGAACCCCTATGCTAGAGGTTAGAGAAGGATAAATCTCATTTTTAAATGAATGCCCTCATGCTGCCTTTATTTTCTTTTAAAAACTGATTTTACCCTACTAGGTAAACCTGTTACAACATTTTGGATATAATTTTTTTTTTACAAAATTCCAGGGGTTTCTTAAGCACAACTATTTTCACTATGAACACTCTTCCTAATATATATTAATCAATTCAACTGTTACTTATTTTTATTTTTGAGGTTCACCCTTTTTACACATAAGAGGGACAAAAGTTTAATAATTTTGATACCTTTTTTCAGTATTACTGCACTTAATACAGGTTTTGTTGGCTCTCATAGCTGTGTTATTGATTCAAATTTTTTTCTGTTTGTATTATCTTTTCAATTTGTCCTACTTTGAGGGAGTTCAGAGTTACTGATTTTATATATGACTTATGAGAGATAGGTTCTTCATATGCCTCAGATTTGGAGTTGTTATATCATCTCACATGAACAATGCCTCCTGAAAGTATAGGTAAACTGGTTGAATGAATGATATACAGTGTCCTGTAAAAATGATTATTTCAGGTGCTTAATCTGAGCTCATCATGAGTGGAAAAGGCTACTTTGTATAACAATCAATACATTTTACAATTATTTAATTTATGGTATTCTTAGTTTTGGGCAGCAAAGTGGTACAGTCGATAGAGTATTGGGCCTGGAGTCAGGAACACTCATCTTCCTGAATTCAAATCTGGTCTCAGACACTTACTAGCTGTGTGACCAGTGACAAGTCACTTAATGCTGTTTGCCTCAGTTTTCTCATTTGTAAAATGAGATGTAGAAGCAAATTGCAAACCATTCCAGAATCTTTGCCAAGAAAACCCCAAATGGGGTCACGAAGAGTCAGAAATGATTGAAACAACTGAATAACAAGAAAATTCTTAGTTTGTGTCAGCACATATGTTTAATTTTGTTTGATTTAATGCACTAAAGAATTGGTTGAGTAGTGCTGCATCTAAAGAACATAGAACACATTGCTTAACCATCAAGAAATGTGGAATGAAGTGATGGTCATGCACGAAGCCAGTAGGTAGTTTAAAAAAATCAATGGATTGAAAACCCAGAGGTAGACAGGCCATCAATTGGATTAATGCTGCAGAATGTCCTATTGGCAATGAATCAGGCAGAGGCAAGATGGACCCTTGGGTAACTTAATGTCATCTCAAAGTTGCTGAGATCTGCAGATGTGTCTGACATTAGGGGATTGTATATTTTTCTATTCCAGCTGTCGTGTATGTTTTCAGCTTATTGGGATTAGAATGCAGGAAAACACTTTCATAGTATAGGAGCTTTTAGAAAGCATTAGTATGGGGTTTGGTGGTAAGGTTGGGAGGGAAGAAAGAAGACAGACAGACATAAAGACTCTGACAACCTAAGCTTATATAAGAAGGTATAATGATGAATGAATGGTAGCTGGAAAGGTTTTTTTTTTCTTTTCCTTTCCTTTCTTTTCTTCTCTCATTTTCTTTTTTGTTTTTTTTCTCATCTGACAGAAAAATTGTACATTTAGTAGGGTTCAGTGATAATTTTCAGTCTAGGAGCTCTTCAGTAACTGAATTGTAGATCCACTCACTGTCTACCCAAAGAAATAAAGATAGTCCTCTTTTGGCCCTTCCCCCAAGCTATCAGTCCCAGGAGATTATAAGCCACAATCCATTTTCAATTATATTAGAATTTCATTCAGTAATTGGTTCAGAACACATGAACAATATGATCTCCATGTGGTTAATAGACAGTGAGTTTTTAACTACATTTCTTCAAATGAGAGGAACCTGGTGGAGGAAACATCCACTGCCCAACTGAAGCATTTGCCTTGACTAGACGTTGTTCAGAAAAAGCACTGCTAGTCACTGAATTGGCATCCAGGTCTTTTTTTTTCTTTTTTTGGGGCGGGGGGCTTGGTGTGATGTTGATGAGAACATTCATCAATGAATTTTTTGTGATTTTATCAGTGCAGTGAATTAATGCTTTAACCAAACCTACTTAAAATATCTCAAGCAATAAGGCTTCTACTCCTTTGGGCACAGTATTTTACATTTTAATAAGTATCCATTCAATATATTAGTTGGTTTGCACAATAATTAGTCAGAACCATTATTCCAAGAAGAGGAGAAAAAACAACACATAATTACATAAGAAGAATAGTGAGAAGCAGGCTAAGTCAAGGTGGAAAAGACTCCTCATGAGGAATTGGTGGTATGGTGGAAATAGTAAAGATGTTAAAGTTTTAGCAGGTGTATCTTATTCAGATACAGATAAATAAAGTTAAAATGGTAAAGCAGGGATTTCCATAAAGACAAATGATTCTAGACATGTGATTTATCCAGACTTTGTGGTTTCATGACTAGAAGAGTCACTAACCACTAAGAAATCATTTTCAAATGTTCTACTATAGTGTTTATATAATGTTTATCTGGGAAGCCAAACTTTGTGCACCCATTTGAAAATGGTCCTGTGATGATACAGCAAAATCAAAATTTGAGAGTTTGAAGGGGCCTCTGTGGCCATCCAATCCAACCCAGTTACCACAGCAATCCCCTAGAACCACTTAATTTACAGTCTCTACTTGGAGGGCAAACCTACCACCTCCAAGGGAAGCTCTAATTGTTAGAAGGTTTTGTTTGTTTTCCATAATATCAAGCCAAAATTGGCCTCTTTCCAACTTCCACTCACTGTGATTGGTTTTGCCCATTGTAACCAAAGAAAACAAATCTTATAATTTCTCTACATGACAGCCCTTCAAACACTTAAAGATAACAATCATGTTCTCTGTAAGTCTTCTTTTCTCCAGGCAAAACACGTTCAGTTCTTTCAATTGATCATCATGTCACGAACTTAAAGCTCTTACCATCCTGGTTACCCTCCTCTGAACATTCTCCAACTTATCAATGTCTTCCTTAAACCACTTTGCCCAGGACTGAAAATAATACTCCAAATGAGTTCTGACAAGGGTAGAATACAGTAGGATTTTTACAGTCCCTATGCTTGAAAGTTATGCCATTACTAATGTAGTTCAAGATTGCATCAGTTTTTTTTTTTGCCAACACATCTCACCTCTGGTTTATTATGAGCTTGGAGTCCACTAAAATCCTCAGATCCTTTTAAGAACCCTTGTAATTCATATCTTCACCATCTTATATTTAAGAAGTAGATTCATGTACCCAATTGTAAGTTTCTTCTTAATGTATCCAGCCCAATGATCTATACCAAGAGTTGTCTAATTTTTCAGTCATTTACTCTTTTATATGTTTAAAAATCATTGAAGACTCCAAAGAACTTTTGTTTATAAGTTCTATATATACATATTGCTATTAGAAATTAAAATGTCAGTATTATTATGACAACCATTTTGAACTCACAAACTCCTAAAAGGATCTCAGGAGTTACCAGGGGTCTCCAGACCACACTTTAAGAACCATTACTCTAGTCTAACAAGATCCTTTTGGCCCTCAATTCTGTTATCCAGTTTGAGTGTACAGAAATTTTTAAAACTGGTATGTGCTTCATGGTCACATGGTCATCAAGCCACACTTGCTTTAATCACTGATATTGTGCACACCATTTGATACAAATAGGTGTTCTGCCTCCACCAGAAAGCATGAAGCATATTGTCAAAGTCTGAGAAACAACATGTGGAAATAAACTATTTGTCATTAACCTTAGCCTTTTTGAGAAATTCAATGATACTGCAATGGGTCCCTAGAGAGATTAAGTTATCAAGAGAAGCAATCATAGTTGTCAGGGTAATGACAAATTAACAAAGTTTATTATGCAAAGCTTGGAGACAAGATATAGATCTGTAGGCTATATTATGGTAAAGATGGAAATATTACGAACTGGTTGAATAGTCAGATACAAAAAGTAGTAATTTTTTTAGGTTAAATTTTTTAATGTTATTCCAATTACAAGCAAAAACTTTTTAACATTCAATTTTTTTTTTAATTTTGAGTTCCAAATCCAAAAAGTAGTGATTAATGGTTCCATGTCAACCTAAATGGAGGTCTCCAGTTAGTGTCCCAAGGATCTGTGTTTGACTTCATGCTTTTTAGCCTTTCTGTCAGTATATCAATGAAAGTTTAATATGCATGCACATATGGTTAAGTAACACATTGAAATGAAGATTAAAAAATTGCAACAGCTAGAATTTTGGTTATTATTATTAATTACTATTATTACTACTAATTATTACTATTAATATGAATTATTAAGGACAAATACAAAGACACAGTTGGATTAAAATATTGATGGTTAGGTAGTTCATTTAAAAATATCTGGAAGTTTGATGAATTTCAAAGATCAATATGAGTCAATTGTGTCATCAGAAGCCAGAAAGGCTAACGTGAATTTAGGCTATATACAGAGGCCTTGACTAGGTAGCAAATAAACCTACTTTCCCCTTCTCTGGTCAGACCACATCAGAAATACTGTGTCCAATTCAGGGTGCCCAACTTTAAGAAAAATGTTGATAAACTGGAAGGTATCCAGAAGAATATGAAAGAATTGAAAACAGAATGATGCAGAATCTTGATACCATGCTTTGTAAATATTATTTGGAAGAACTGGGAATGTTTAGTCTGGAGGAGAGAAAGTTTATAAAGTACATGATTGCTGTTTCCATGTACTTCAAGGGCTCTTACCTGAAAAAGGATTTAGACTTGCTTTGTTTTGTTTTTCCTTAGTTCCACAGGTGAGAAATAGGCTTGATGTGCTCAAGCCTCAGAGAAGCAGATTTATACTTGACATAGGAGACAACTTTCTAATTATTTGGGAAAAAAAAGAAGAAGAAGAACGTTTCCTCCTCACTTGAGGCCTTCAAGAAAAATCTGGAGGACTTAATGGGCATGTCGTCAATTATGGTTCAGGTAGAGGCTGAAGTAGATGACTTCTGAGGCTTTTCTAACAATCAAGTTTCATAATTCTTTGAAATGATACACTCCTAAAGTAATAAGTAAATTCAATGACAGATCTAAAGAAATGATTAAACCTCAAGTTTATGTAGCAAACCAAGACTCACAAAGCATTTTCCTTATAAGAACTCTATACAATAAGTAGTATAAATGATTATAATTCTAATTTAATAAATTAGAAACTGAGGTTTAGAAAGATTAAATGACTTGTCCACTCTTCTGAGACTAGTAAAAAGTAGAATTATAATCTGAATCCAGTTCTCTCCTAACTGCAAGTCCAGTGTTCAAATCTCATCTCAGAAATTTACTGTGTGATTTCTTTCTAAAAATAAATATTTATAAACAAAACTTAAAGAACTGCAAGGTTAAAAGCTTTCCTTGCAACAACACAAATGTCCTTGGTGTGTCAGATCCAAAATGGTACCTCCACATTGATGAAATAGTGTAGTGTGCCTCTTGCTTATTTGCACTGGACCAGACCCTACCCTTGGCAGCCAATGGATCAGCCACCCATGTTGTCTACCTCTAGGTTGCTCTCCTCAGACAGCTTTCAATCTCTCTTGGCAATCAGGTCCTCAGTGTAGATGCCCAGCTCATCATCCATGTTGATCCACCTAGACTTGTGGAGCAGGGCCACAACATGAAAGTCACTTAACTTTTCTGGTCCTCAGACCCATCCATTATCAGTAAAATGAGGGAGTTGAACTCATGACCTCTAAGATTTCTTTCAGTTATAAAACTATAATCTTACAATTGCTATAACCTTATGCTTTTTTCTAAAACATACTTTCTCTTAAAAATAGAAAATAAAAATAAAGTATAAGGGTTATTCTCCAAATTGTGATGCCAGAATATATGCAACTAAATCTAAGGATTATGCCCAAAAAGTAAGTAAAATACTTGACAAATCTGACAAAATGATTGAATTAGGTTGGGGAAGGGCAGAGAAATATAGAGGATTAAGGACTAGGCTTTAGAGAAAGAAAAGTTAGGTTCAAATCCTGACTCTACTAATTACTGCCTTTGAATTTATCTCATTTCTTTTGGGGCAAGTTCATTAGCCTTTCTGAACCATTTTTGCTCATCTGTAAAATGGATTATGGGGGGAGGAGAAGAAAACTAAAGACTGTGTGATCTCTAAGGTCATTTCCAACCCCATGGCCTTTGGATTATAAAAAGTAGTAGCTAGAAATCCATCCATATAATGTTTATCTCCATAATCCGTAAAATCGATATCCTGATAATCTGTAAAATATGCTATAAATATTTTAGTCTATTTAAATTCCTACACAAAGCTTGAAACTACCTGTCCAGGCTTATTTCATAGTACTGTCCTTCATGTATGCCCCATGCTGGTCATCCTAAACTATTAGTCATTCTCCTGACTTGTCTTACATTGTAGTTAGGTGGTATAGCAGTGGATGGAGTATCTAGCCTAGAGTCAGGAGAGACCTGAGTTCAAATCTAGCCTCAAGTACTTACTACCTATGTGAACCTAGACAAGCCATTTAATCTGTTTTTATCTCAGTTTCCTCATCTGCAAAATGGGGATAATGATAGCACCTACCTCTCCAGCTGTTGTGAGGATCAAATCAGACAATAATTGTAAAGAGCCTAGTATAGTGCATGGCACACAGTAAGCACTATATAAATGTTAGCTATTATTATTGCTGTTGTTGTTAGTCATTGTCTTGTCTGGCAACAGGGCATAGTAGATAGAGTGCAGGACATGTAGTCAGGAAGACCCAGATTTAAATCTCATTACAGACATATATTAGATATGTGACTCTCCTTAAGTCATTTAACCTCTGTGGGACTTAGTTTCTCATCTATAGAATGAGAGAATTAGCCTATAACTTCCCTTGCTACTCAAAATATAATCATATGATATACTCATATGTTCAATATAATCATATGATGCCTTTATGCATTTGTGCAGTTCATCTCCCATGTCTTGCTTGAAATCTTGTTGAAATCTTGCTTTCCAATGTTACTTCTTCCTTGAAGCCTTTCTAGATGACCTCAGTCTAAGTACATGTCTCTAGGCTGAGATTTTCCCAAACTCTGAGAAGTCTCTTAGAGTACTTTGTTCAGGTGCCTTCTTTATCTTTATCACATGTTTATCTTACCTTGCAATGTATTTAATTTTGTGTATTTTGTACATGCCTCCTATGTTAGATTGGGGGGTATATTTATTTTAAGTGACCAATAAGTATTTATTAAACACCTACTGGACATTGTGTTGGGCAATAGGTATACAAAGAAAAAAATAAAAGTTTCTGCATTCTAGGAACTTACTTTCTATAAGGGAGACAACACAAACGTGTATATAGTAAGTACCTCTGCTCTATCCCACTATCCCAGAGCCAGGCTGGCTATATTTGCCCTTCAGCATTCTAGGAATACTCTGAGAAGTTTGGGATATCTATTGCTGATGATAACAGATTGAGCACCCACTGTTTGTATTCCTTACATTGTTAGGGACCACCAAATGACTAGTATGCCAGTTCCATTTAACCATTTATCATCAACTTTTACAAAGGGATATTTACTTGAAAGATGTATTAAGAGCAACATCAAAAACAAATCTCACCATAAAACCTCAAGGGTAGACTCTGCCTGATCTCACCCCAGTCTCTGGGAAAATTGGGCTTAAATAATACATAGCATCGGTGCCATAAAGTTCACATCCAAATATGGTACGATTGCTGGATGAGTCCTTGTTTCCGCTACTACTGAGCGTAGTCCTGAAAGTCTCTACCTATTGCTCAAGGCATACATGATGAACCAACAACAAAAACTTAGATTTTAGGATGCTGCAATATTGGAACTCTGGAGATTTGATCTCCTCACTTTTAAAAACTCAGAAGAGTGGAGTTTCAAATCCCTTCACCTAGAATGAAAAAGAATAAACACAGATGTCAAAATCAGAGGCCCAGTTCACAGGGCCATCATTCAGCTTCGTTGGGGATGGCCCCTCTCTGTTTTGGTCTCAGTTTCCTCATCTGCAAAATGGGGATAATGATAGCACCTACCTCTCCAGTTGTTGTGAGGATCAAATCAGACAATAATTGTAAAGAGCCTAGCACAGTGCATGGCACTCTCCTCTTACATTATTGTCTATTACCAGACATCATCAGAAGAGTCTAAGTTTTCCATTGAATGTGGCTAAGAGAAAATGGCTGAAGTGTTCTCTAACAGTTGTACAATTCCAAAGGGCATTGACTATATTATTTTTTTAATCTTTGTATTCACAATATTTATTATAATTTTATCATCATAGGATTTAGGGTAGGAAGAGCCCTTAGAGATCATCTAGTTCAATAGTCCTCATCTTTCAATAGATTAATTTTGCAGATAAGGCAAGTAAAATCTAAAGAGGCTAAGCATTTTTTAGTCACAAAACTAGGGAGCAGCATAGCCAGGATTTAAATCCAGATCCTTTGATTACAAAGGCAACGATCTTTAATGTCTTGACATTCATAAGTACCCCATAAATTTTTACTGAAATAAATTGAATTTGACCCAGACCGAATCATAAAGTAAAGGAAGCATTTATTTAAACTCTTGAAGAGTAAGTGGGAGCTACCATTATAGCGAAGTGGACCAAACATCAAGACAAACAAAATTATTCAGGGTGAAGAAGAAGGCAGCTCAGAAAGACAGGAAATCTAAGTGAAAAACCAAGGAGGAACTAATAAAAGCAGGTGAGTACAGAGTAATATTAGCTAAGACAAACCAGCTTCTGTGTATTCTAGTTTCTCTTATGTATACAGGACACTGCGTCAGCTGTGCCTCACTCTAAGAGCAAGAACTCTAATTGGTCTGAGGACTAGCACCAACCATAATGAAAAGCATAACTCTCAATGGCATTAGATGCCTTATTCATCTACCATGTTTTGGAACAATTAAGAAGAAACATTCTCAAACAAAAAAAAAGGTTTATGAATTAATTTACTCTTTATCTCACTGGTCTCTACAAAGACCCTGTGAGCTAAGTACTATTGTTAATCCCATTATACAAATGAGACTAAGAGTGAAAGATATTATGTGACTCAGAATCATGCAACTAGTTAATGAGAGTCTGAAGGAGGATTTGAATTATGGGAATATGGCACCATAAATCTTTTGTGACCAAGGTCTGTGCCTCCAAAAACCCAGAATACCATATAAATAGTACATTGGAATTTTAGCAAGACATTTCACAAAATCTCTCCTTATCACTTTTTGTAAGAGGCCTTCAATGGGATAACTCAATTGGGCAGTAGTTCACAACCAAACCAGTAAGGCTGTGGATTCAGACAAATGAGAGTATAATTATGTAGATTTGGTGATGAATAGATGAGCTAGCCTGAAGAATAGTGACTATTCAAAGTGAACAGGGAGAAAGTTCTCTAGTGGAAAATAACTGTGATTTGCATTTATTTCCTTGGCCCTTCTCTATATTTTTTTATTAATGATTTTAAATAGGCACTTATGAGCATGCTTATCAAGTTTGAAGGTGCCTAACAACTGAGAAAAAATAATTAACGTGATAGATGGCAGAATCAAAATTCCAAAAAAAATCTTAACAGCTTAGAATAATGGCTAAAAAGATAAAGTGTAATTTAATAAAGATATACATGAAGTCTTATACTTGAGTTAAGGAAAATCACATGTGTAAGTAAGTACAAGATGGGGGAGAAGGCATGACTGACAATGATTCATGTTTGGGGATTTTAATGGCTTGTAAGGCTAATATGAGTTAGTCATGTAACAGAGAATCCAAAAATAGCTAATGAGATCTTATTTTGCAGTAATGGAGTCATGGTGTCCAGAACAAGAGAGATTTGATAGTCCCACTGTTCTCTGCCCTATTCCAATCATATCTCAAGTATTATATTCATTACAGCATACCATAATTGAGGCTGGGTGTTGAAAAACTACATTATGTCCAGAGGAAAGTGACCAGGATTTTAAGGTTACCCAGATTCAGGTCATATGAGGATTTTTTGAGAAACAAAGCATGTTCATCTCATAGAAGAGAAAATCTAATGAAATATGATACTACCCTTCAAGAACTGGATAGTTTGCTTATGAAGTAGACAGCTTAGGATTTTTCTGTTTGTCCTCAGAGGAAAGAATTAGAAATAATGGAAGTTGCAGAGAAACAATGGGAGTTGGGTTTAGGCATTTCAGAAAATGACTATGATGCACAAAATAATTAAATAAAACAACCCTGGAACATCTCTCTGAAGGTCCATTTCTCCAATTAGGAAGTTCCTCCTGGAGCTTCCACTTTGGGGAGGGACCCATTTGTGTAGGGTTTGCTGTAAGGATTAAATGTATTGTAATAATTGTAAAGCTCTTAGCACAGTGCCTTGCACATAATAAGTGCTATATAAACATTAGCTATTATAACTATTACAGTTATAATAGATAAATAGATATTCCACACATGCTTAATATTTGTATATTGTCTCCCCCAATTGAATGTAAGTTTCCTGAGAATAAGGAATATTTCATTTTTTATCATTGTATTTCCATTATCTAGCATTATGCTTGGCATATATTAAGCATTTAACAAATGCTTTTGGATTTATTGATTGAAGGGTTCAACCAACTGTGATCCATTAATCAATCAATCAACAAACATTTATTAATAGCCTACTATGTGTCAGACACTGGGGATACAAGTACAAAGATTGAAATAATCCCTTCAAGTTACTATGCTAATGGGGCAACAATTCCAAATAAAATATGTAAAGCATAAAAATAGTTATTAAATAAAAATTTTAGTTAAGTAGTTAAATACAAAGTTATAGTTGCAGTTAAGTAGTTAAGTTGTAGTTAAGCAGTTAAATACAAAGGCACTTTGAAGGATGCACAAGCAGTTGAAGGGATCAAGATCTTGCAGAAGATGATGTCTGAGCTGCATCTTAAAGGAAGAGAGGAACTCTAAAAGGATGGAGGTAATTCATTCTAGGCATAGGAGGATAGCTAAGCCAAAGACACAGACATGGGGGATGGGGGATGGTGAGTGTGGAAAAAAGAGAAGACCAGTTTTATTTTGCTTTGTTTCATTCTTTTGTTTTTGAGACTGAGTTTTCTTATCTCAACCAGGCTGGAAGTGCTCTGATTGGCATGAAAAAATCTGATTTACTCAATCTCTGACCTAGGGCAACTAGGTGGCACAGTGGATAGAGTGCCAGGCCTGGAGTCAGGAAGTCTCATCTTACTGAGTTCAAATATGGCCTCAGACACTTACTAGATGTATGATCCTGGGCAAGTCACTTAACCTTGTTTGCCTCAGTTCCACATCTGTAAAACGAGCTAGAGAAGGAAATAGAAAACCACTCCAGTATCCTTGCCAAAGAAACACGAAATGGGGTCAAAAAGTTGGACATGACTGAAAAAACGTCTGAACATCTCTGACCTTGGCTTGTTCATTTATCCTCAAGCAGCCTGATGCCCCTTTCTCCCAACTGATATTGAAGCCTCACCATAGTGGAGCCAGACATAACACAAATATCTGATCAGCTTAGACTCCTACAGCTCAAAATTTCCAAGCTTGAACAATTAGTTCACTAGCCTTGATTTCCCCAGTTGCAGGGATTAAGGTATGTGTCACCATGGGAGAAGGCCAGGTTGGCTAAATATTAGAGTGCAAATTGGGGACTAATGCTCAGTGAGGCTGGAAAGATAATTTAGGTCCAGGTTATAGATGAATTTAATCATTACCATACAATCAATCACCTGTTTCCCCATTCATTGGGTGCTATAGAAGTTTTTACTTCTATAGCACCTATCCTAAGCAGCCTAATTTCCCAATGTGAGTCTCCACCCCTAATTACATCTCCCACTCCCCACAATTCTGCAACCCACACCCTTACTTGGGAACACCCCTTTTTATGTTAACCTCAGAACTGGTTTTCCACTCAGTCAGTTCACCACCAAGAGTATTTTCTTATTCTAATATAACTCGCTTTTGTTCAACTTCCACCTAGCCCCCAGACTGCATTCCTTAAGGTTTTCACTTGGCTTTTTGTGGAAATAATAATAATAAAAAAAACTATTTTTCTGACTCCAACCTCTGATTGAGTGGTATGCAGAAGCAACATCCATATATCCCACAGATAGATAGATAGAAAGATAGAAACATACATCTATATATACATACATATACATATACATGATGATACAAAAATAAATGAAGTTATGAATACATTGTTATCAATAAGTTGATATCAACTAATTTTGAATTGTTAATCATGATTGCATTTTTTTTCTAAGAGCTCTAAATTCTCTTCAAATTGTGTTTAAGTTTCTTTGGGGTTTTGTTTGTTTTCAAACACTTTTTAAATACTGAGGATTCTTGTGACCATTCCATTTTATCTTTTGGTTTTCTAATTAGAGTTAATGCAGAATTACTTTCTTCTAAAGATTTCACCTCAGTCTTTGACCACCTGAGTATTTCTTCATTGTTTTAGGAACTATGCTTTTTTCTCACTCATTTCCTCAATCTCTCTGCTGATTTTCCTATGGGGTTTTCCCTGGGAGGATTTCTTTCATTACTACTCTTTGTTGTTGTTAAATTACCTTATCTGACTTTTTTTTTTTTTTGCTGTTTTGAGGTGATAAAGGAGGTCTTTGGTTTCCTAGTGTCATAGATATAGACCTATAAGGAGTCTCAGAGGTCATTTAGTCCAAGCCCTTCATTTTACACATTTAAGAAACTTAAGTAAAAGAAGCAAATGACTTCCCCAGGGCCACAGAAGAATTAAGCATCTCAGGTGGAATTTAAACCTAAGTACTCAGACCTGTAAACTAGATCAGGATTTAGAAACCAACTCTCACCCATTCATCCAGATGGAAGGCCCAGGCAGTGCTATTTTATTTCAATGAAATTCTAATCTAATCTCAATGCCCCAAAGAGAGGACGGAAATAAGCATTTGTAAAGCTCCTATTATGTTCAGTCATTCTGCTAGGTTCTTTACAAAAATTAGCTTATTACAAAGATTAGCTTATTTGATTCTGACAACAATCCTGCCAGGTAGGTGCTGTTGTTATCCGCATTTTACAGTTGAGGAAACTGAGGAAAACAGAAATTAAAGGGCTTGCTCAGGGTCAAGCAGCTAATAAGTGTCTGAGGCTGGATTTGAATTTGTGTTCTTGACCCCAGGCCCAGGCCTCTGTACACTACCACCTAGATACCTCTATGACTTTGCCTAGAAATCATGCTGCCTTATTTAAAAAAATAAAATCCTTCATCATAATCACAAGACTTGTCTGTTTCTGAATTTAGAAAAACAGAAAGTCAAGAACAAGAATTCTAGTTCCTGGGCCAAGTCACAAAGGAATACAAAAGAACTCATGAAAGATGGAAAAAGAAAGTACATTGTAGAGTACCCCTAAATGATGTGGTTTAGGGGTTCAGGGGTCCTGGGACCCCAAAATCACAACATGCAGGTCCTGTCCAAAAGAATTTGACACAAGCCTTCTTTCAGCCAAAGACAAGGTTTATTAGAACATCCATCATATTGGGCAGACTCTTAAGGAGTCTGAACATTAGCAAGCTATTGGCTAGATTATAAGAATCTAAGCATCTTAATGGAGACAAAGTAAACCTTACATACAGAAAGACTGTGAGAGGGACCTAGGAGTGGCCAGTAAGCTGGGATGAACAGAACTCCTGGGACCTGGACCTCTTGGCCAAGGAAGAATGGAGCCTAGCTAGGATTAAGGGTGGGAAATGGCTGGGGGCCACAGGGAGGTAAGACAATGGAGGGGAGATTGGGTGTAGCCACAATGAAAGGCCAGTTGACATAGCCTCAGGTGAATGCCAGAGATTTGGCCTTGTGGAAAATTCCAGGGTTTTTCCTTTCTGGGGCCCAGATCCCAACCCCATCATAACTACAAATTTCTGAGGTAAGAGTACTATTCGTACTAACTTATCCCAGACTTTTTGGTTCTTATTCCTCAATTTACCCCATCTTCTCCGAGTCCCAGGTTTTGCACTGAACCCTTACTACTAAGTCTGTCTATAGGGAATTAATAATATGTTTCACCATAGCTCGTTATAGCTTACAGAGACCCATGAAAATAATTTACTGTGAAGCCAAGTACTTTAGGCTTTTCTATTCCAAATTAGTCCATCCCCCGGTACATTGGCCCTGTGAGCCTTTTCCAAGCAAGCTATCTACAGCCAAAAAGAATTATACCCTCTGGGAAAAAGCAGCTGGTGGTAAAGGTAGCATTGAAAGCTTGGCCCTATCACTTGGAGGGAACCCAGTGCCTCAGTCAGGCTATCAAACCTGAAGTACCTCCAGAAAACCAAACTAGCAACAGGTGCAGCAGGTGCTTTTCAAATTTTCTTTTTGGTCACTTCACCTTATCCACAGAGAATGTGCCAGTCTGCTGCAAACAACAAGCAGAACTTTAGTTACTGCAGCAAGTCAAAACATAGTTCTGATGCGGTTTAGGGGTTCAGGGTTGCTGGGACCCCAAAATCACAACACATGAGTCCTGCCCAAAAGAATTCAAACCAAGCCCTCTTTCAGCCAAAGACAAGGTTTATTAGAACATCCATCACATTGGGCAGACTCTTAAGGAGTCTGAACATGGGTAAACAGTGGCTAAATTATAAGAATCTGCCCAGTGGCTAGATTATAACAATCTAAGCATCTTAATGGAGACAAGATGGACCTTATATACAGAAAGTCTGTGGGAGGGATCTAGGAGTGGCCAAGTAGTTTGGGGTGATGGGAGGAGGGGTCTAAGGAGATCTGGATGGGAGTGGCCAGTAAGCTGGGGTGAACAGAATTCCTGGGACCTGGATAATGGAGCCTAGCTAGCATTAAGTATGGGAAATGGCCAGGGGCCATAGGGAGGTAAAACAATGGAGGGGAGATTGGATGTAGCCCTAATGAAAGGCCAGTTGATGGGATTATAGCCTCAGGGGAATGCCAGAGATTTGGCCATGTGGGAAAGTCCAGGGTCCATGAGGTAATAGAATTCCCAAGGGTGGGAAATGGAGCCTAGGTGGGACCAAGGGTGGGAAGTGGTCTGGGGGCCAGAGTTTTTCCTTTCTGGGGCTCAGATTCCAACTCCATCAGTTCCACCTGCTCCCAAGTCACCCCTGCAAGCTACATGGAGGTCTGCTAAATTTACAGCTTCTCCATCTACCACATCTATTTTTCCATTAATCTAAAGAGCAATATTGGATTCACACACAAAGGACTGGTTGTTCACCATTCAAGCAGGAGAACCTCCTCCTTCCTTGGCCATAATACTAGATAGATAAATAGATAGACAGATAGATGATAAATATATGTGTGTGTGTGTGTGTGTGTGTGTGTGTGTGTGTGTGTGTAGTGCTTTAGGCTGGCAAAGAACTTTAAATATATTACTTCATTTGATCATCACAACAATCCTGTGAGGTAGATGCTATTATTATTCCCATTTTACAGGTGACTAAACTGAAGCATAAAGAGATCAAATGATTTTCCCATATTCACACATCTAGTAAGTATCTGAGGGATGATTCAAACTAAGGTATCCTGACTATGGGGTGAGCATATCCACTGTACCACCTACCTGCCTCTTAGCAAGTGGAGAAAATATCATTCTAAACAGCCTCTGCCATCTGAAATCAAGAGCATATGGCTCTACTAACGAGGCTTCCTGGGAAGCACTATGGTCATTGTGGTAGCATGTGTGAATTCTCTTGACTGAAGAATGCACTGCTTCCTCATTTCCATTTAAAAAAAATCCTATCTTCCTTCAGTGCTCAGATTACCTGGCATTTCCAGAAAGCCTCTCCTGATTGCTCTATTTTTTAGTGTTCTTCTGTTCTCAAAATAATCATGTAAATACCCCACCCCAAGTAGAATATAATGATGTCTTTAAGAGTAGGGGCTTTCTTCCTTCCTTCCTTTCTTCTCCTCCTCCTTTTCTTCCTTCCTCTCCTCCTTCCTTCCCCCTCTTCCTCCTCCTCCTCCTCCTCCCCCTCTTCTTCCTCCTCCTTCTCCTCCTTGTCCTCCTCCTCCTCCTTGTCCTCCTCCACTAATATGTTGTTTTGCACATATTAGGCATTTAATAAATGCTTGGTGGATTTGGGTTATATCTGCTTCTACATTTGACAGTACTGTACCCTCAGGATTCAATCTCCAAATCCATATCCTTGACCACTAACTGCTGCTTGCTCTTGCTACGATTTTGCCAGGCCTATCATCCTGAAACTTTTTCTCCACTTTGCAAGTGAGAAAAGCTTTAGTCAGCAGTAGGAGGCTCATGTATCTATAGTGCCTATTAGGACTAGGTATTGATAATACAGATTACTTAGACTTCTTAAAATCCAACTTGAACTCTCGCTTCTTAAAACTTGAATGGTATTACTTTAGGAATTAAATTTTTTGGGTAAAGAGGAAAATGTCCAAATAAAGCTAAAATTAGACACTTTGGAAGAAGCCACCAGCTATGAACATAGGAAAGAACAATATGGAGGAGGCATTAGATGATCAGAAACAATGTATGTAGCCTCATGTATTTACTTACCAGTGAACTGATTATTTCCAAAATTAAAATGGGCTCAAAGTTATAAAATGGGAAAGTAAATAAGATTAAGATTTGATTTGTATCACTAAGACTTGAAGAGATAGAATGCATCACTAGAATATGGCAATGGGAAGGTATGCCTTATTTAAATGAAATAGGCTGAGAAAGTAACCTTGTTGCAGGCAGATACTCCCTTTTATCTTGGTTACCAGGGTCAAGGGGTCATATAAAACATTGATTTGTTACTCAAAGTACTATTTTGAACCTACATAACTCCAGCTAGAAGCTATTGGGAATGAGTTTACTACACATCCATAACCCAAAACCACATTTGAATTTGGATACAAAACTTAGTCAAAAATCCATACACCACTCTCCATAAATCCCCAAGAAAACTATTTGTCAGTGTATCTCTTCCCTTAACCTTCACCAACTGTTACTCAAACATTAGTCCAAGAGACCATGTTACTGTTTACTCACATTGAGATATTATTGGCACATATTAACATCATGTACTTTCTTAGTACATACAGTAGCAGTGAGGATACAAGGTAGTAACAGTGTTGCTGGGTTTGTGAATCAGGGGCTCAGTTCATGATTTCCGCAATAATCACAATTTGATCATTTCTGTGATCTTCCTATAGTTTTTTTCTTTCTCTTAGTGTTTTGTGAATCCCTTATGTCAGAGCCAAGGACTCAGGGCCTTCATGCCTTCCTTTCAACTTCTCTTCTACTGACTCTGAGATAAAATGTTTGCAATGGTATATTCTTAAAGAAAAACTAACAAGTTTTTTGCAAATATCACTGAGTGATCTTCTATTTCATGTCTTTGGACTAGAGCCAGACCCTGAATACCTTTGGCTTATTCCAGCCCTTAGTTAATTTAACCCCTTGCCTACTTTAATTACTATATGCAGTATTGTACATCAAGAAACTTTATACCTCCATGAAGAACAATGAACAAGAGGGCTAACCATGGACAAAAGTATTTTGGCAAAGATAAAAGGAGAAGAAGAAGTCATATTCCTGTAGGGGTATTCTATTGACTGATTAAGCAGATGTAGGCTAGGGATATCTTGTCTAATAAAAATAGAAAACTGAATCAAATGCATGACTTATGTAATAGTGATGAAGAACTACAAATATACAAACATCTGGAAATCTCATTCTTCTAAAAGCAGAGCAGTCAGTATGATTCACTCAGTCTTGCTCTTCTATTCTCAATTCTTTCAGGATTTCTTTCCCTTCCTGGGAAAAGTCAGAGCATAGTCCAGGAGAGCAGTGACGATGCCTCTCCTTAAAACATAGCACCTTGGAAGCACCAAAAACCTATAAACCCAGAACTAGCACTGAAAACAGCAACTAGAAAGACCTGAGGCTTGGGACAGCACCTCCTCCACCCTGGGAGCAAAGCTCAACTTTAACATAAAGTTAAAAGTCAAGAAATAGGTTAGAGAATAAATAAAGAACAGAAACAATAAACAAACAAAAAAGGAGCCTGACCATAGAAAGTCCTATTGTGACAGAAAAGATCAAGACACAAACTCAGAAGAAAATGAGGTAAAAACAGCTACATGCAAAGCTTCAAAGAAAAATGTGAATTGGTCACAAATGCAAAACAGAATTCCTGGAAGACCTCAAAAGGGATTTTAAAAATCAAATAAGAGAGGTTCAGGAAAAAATTGGAAAAGAAATGAGTGATGCAAGAAAATTATGAAAAGAAAGTCAACAGATTGGTAAAAGAGGCACTAAAATTACTGAAGAAAATAACACCTAAAAAAAAAAAAAACACAGACTTGACTAAATGACCAAAAAAAGGGAACAAAAATCAAGTGAAGGGAAGAATGCCTTAAAAATAAGAATTGGCTAAATGGAAAAAGAGGTACAAAAGCTCATTGAAGAAAATAATTCTTAAAAATTAGAATCTAACAAGTGGAAGCTAATAACTCTGTGAGATACCAAGAAACAATAATAATTCAAAAGAATGAAAAAAATAGAAGAAAATGTGAAATCTCATTGGAAAAACAATAACAACAGACCTAGAAATTGGATTAAGGAGAGATAATTTAAGAATTATTGGACTACTTGAAAGTCATGAAAAAAAAAAAAATATATATATATATATATATATACCACATTTCAAGAAATTACTAAGGAAAGCTGTGCTCATATCCTAGAACAAGAGGGTAAAATAGAAATTGAAGGAATCCATTGGTCACCTCCTAAAAAAGATTCCAAAATGAAAATTCCCAGGAATATTATAGCCAAATTCCAGAGCTCCCTGGTCAAGGAGAAAATATAGCAAACAGCCAGAAAGAAACAATTCAATTACTGTGGAGTCAAAGTCAGGATCACACAAGATTTAGCAGGTTCTACACTAAAGGATCAGAAGCCTTAGAATGTGACATTCAGGAAGGCAAAAAAGCTAGGATTACAATGAAAAGTAACATATCCAGCAAAACTGAGTATAATCCTTCAGGGAGGAAAATGGATATTTAATGAAATAGAGGGCTTTCAAGCATTCCTGATAAAAAGACCAGCACTGAATAGAAAGTTTAACTTTCAAATACAAGACTCAAGAAAAATATAAAAAGGTAAACAAGAAGGAGAAATCATAAAAGAATCAATAAGGTTAAAATGTTTATATTCCTACATAGGATGATAACTGTAACTCTTAAGAGCTTTATTATTATTAGGGTAGTTGGAAGGAATATACATAGACAGAAGACAGTGTATGGGTGTGATAATTATGATGGGATGTTTTCAAAGAAAAAAATTAAGGGGTGAGAAAGAGGGATACACTGGAAGAAGGGGAAAGTGAAAGGAAGAATGGGGAAATTTATCTCACATAAAAGAGGTATAAAAGGAAGAGTTTTGACAGTGGAGAGGAAGACAGGGTAGTGGGCAATGCTTGAACCTTACTCTCATCAGAATTGTTCAAAGGAAGAATACTATGCACATTCAGTTGGGCATAGATATCTATCTCACCCATACATGGAAGTATGAGGGAAAAGGGATAAAAGAAGGGGAGAGGATTGATAGAAGGGAGGGTCAGTTACAGGAGGTAGTGGTCAGAAGCAAAACAGACTTTTGAGAAGGGACAAGGTTTAAAAAAAAGAACAGAAGGATAAAAGGGGGAAATAGGATGGAGGGATAATCATACATAATCATAACTCTGAATATGAATGGGATGAACGAACCCATGAAATGGAAGCATGTAGCAGAATGGATCAAAACCAGGATCCAACAATATGTTATTTATAAGAAACAAACTTGCAATATACACACAGAGAGTAAAGGTAATGGGGCTAGAACAGAATCTATTATGTTTCAATTGAAGTAAAAAAAAAAAGCAGGGTAGCAAAGCAAAAGCAAAAATAGACCTAATTAAAAGAGATAAGCAGAGAAACTACATTTGCTAAAAAGGTACTATAAACAATGGAGCAATAACAATACTAAACATATATTTATTAAATGATACATAATTCAAATTCTTAAAGGAAACTTAAGTGAGTTACAGGAGGAAATAGAAAGTAAAATTATGCCAATGGGGGACCTCAACTTTCCCCTCTCAGAACTAGATAAATCTAAACACAAAATGAATAATAAACAAGTTAAGGAGATGAATAGAATTTTAGGAAAGATAGATGTGACAGACTTCTGGAGAAAATTGAATGGGGATAGAAAAGAATATAACTTCTTCTCAGTAGTACATGGCCTCTACACAAAAATTGAGCATGTATTAGGGCATTAAAAACCTCACAACCATATGCAAAAAAAACAGAAACATTAAATGTATTCTTTTCAGACCATAATGAAATAATAATTACATTCCATAAAGGGCCATAAACACATAGATTAAAAGTTAATTAGAAAATAAATAATCTACTAAGAATAAGTGATTAAAAGAATAAATCATAGAAACAATCAATTATTTCATTAAAGAGAATGATGACAATGAGATAACACACCAAAATTTATGGGATGTAGACAAAGGAGTACTTAAGGCAAGATTTGCATTTCTAAATGCTTACATCAATAAAATAGAGAAAGAACAGGTCAATGAATTGGGCATGCAACTAAAAAAAAAAAAAAAGAACAAATTAAAATCCCCATACCAAATTGGAAATCTTGAAAATCAAAGGAGAAATTATAACACTGAAAGTAAGAAAACCACTGAACTAATAGATAAAATTAGGAACTGTTTTTATGGTGGGGGGGACACAATAAAATAAATAAACCAGTTTCTTTAGGCTTTGCAGTCTCTTCAAGCACTTCTGGCTTCCAGCTTCAAGAGAGAAGAAAGACAATGCCAATCTGTCAGGTGGTTGAAGGGAAAATAAGACTCTGGAAAGAAGCTGACATGGGAGTAGCTGGCAGTCTCCATCATGTCCCTCTCTCCAATTCACTATACTAAAGGTTTCAGAGATTTTTCCTTTGGTTGAGATATGGGAGTCTCCCTCTTCCCCTCCTGGTAGGAATTAGAGTCTCTCTTGGAGACAGGTAGGGGGAGAAGAGGGTAGAGATATCTCTCCCTAGAGATTCTGTCTCCCTTCAAGCCACACAATGGCACTCCCATGATACATGTGGGGGATGCTCTCCACAAATAATATTAGCAAGACATTTGGTTGATGAATTCTCTTACTACACTTCTGTGGACAAAATAGAGCTATATGGATTAGATGTGAATACAATTGGGTAAATTCTTAGCTAGTTGCACTATCATAATGACAGAACATTGCTTAATGGATTAATGTTAGTCCGGAGGGAAGTTTTGAGTAGAAAGTCACAAGGCTCTGTACTTAATCCAATTCTCTTCACCATTTCCCCCAGTGATTTTGTTGAAGATGTAGAAGTAAAGTTTACCAGATTTTCAGGCCATATAAAGCTGGGAGGGATAACTAATATCAAATGACAGAAGTAGGATCCGAGAAAACTTCAACAGGCCAAAATCATGGTAAGTCATTTAACTCTGCTTGTGTCAGTTCCTCTGCTTTGCCCTATGAGGAACTCATGCAGGGACTGTACAGCAATATGGAAAGGAAAGCAAATATTGGAATTTGAGTCAAGAAAGCTGTATTCAAATCCTGGCTCTGACAGCACCTGTGTGATCACGAGCAAGTCATTCAATTTCTCTGAGCCTCAGTTTCCACATATATAAAATCTGAACCAGGCTCCCCATGTACCTTGGTGCTATAACATCAATGAATGAGCAGATAATTTAATATAACAAGAACTCTTCAATGTTTGGAGTCGTTCATTTAGTCAAGTGTTATTGAATTTTGTTGTTGCTGTTGTTCAGTTGTTTTGGTAGTGTCCAACTCTTCATGACCCCATTTGGGGTTTTCTTGGCAAAGATATTGGAGTGGTTTCACTATTTCCTTCTCTAGCTCATTTTACAGATGAGGAAACTGACACAACCAGAGTTAAATGACTTACCCAGGTCACACAGCTAGTAAGTGTCTGAGGCCACATTTGAACTCAGGAAGATGAGTCTGCCTGACTTCAGACCTGGCACTCTATCCACTGCACCATCTAGCTGCCCTGTTTTTGAATGCTTATTACATATGTAAAACTCTGGGCTAAGTCTTAAAGGAAAACCAAAGATGAATAAAATATGATCCCTCCCACAAGGTATCTGTAATTCTTTCAGGGGGAGGAGGTGAAATTACATATACTAAAGTGAGTATAAAATAAAATAAACTGTGGTAGATCTTTAAGTTAAATATCAAAAGCTTCCTTTACAGGGATAATGTAGATTTGGGGTCATCCATTTTTTAGATTGTTCAACTAATCCCAGCATTCAAGATCCTTCACCAACCAACACCCTTTGACCAGCTTAACATGCCTCTCATTTTTTTTTCTTAGTTAAATTAATCTACTTGTCATTCCCTGACTGTAATTTTGCACTCTCATCTCTAGGTCTTCACTCATTCAACTGCCCTCCCCAGTTTCTTTGGTTAAGGTGTGACCCTCAATCATATGAATTCTGGCTAAAATTTAACCTCATCCAGAAAGGTTCCCATAGTTACCAGTATCTCTACCACATTTCACACTTCTACCTGACACCTACCCCATCATCACTTAAAATATATAATACAAATCGCTCCTTGATAATTAGCAGGTTCTGTAGCTTTCAGAAGAAAATCAGCATGTTACAGCTAGAAGGGACAGTAAAGAGGACTAGTTCACCTCCCTATTTTTATAGATTAGGGAAAAAAAGAAGAGAGATATTTGTCCAAGTGACTTGCCCAAGGTCACATAGCTCATTAGTGGTACATCTAGGACTTGAGTCCAGGTCTCTTAACTCCCAGTCTAATGTTCTTTCCACTGTTCCATGACTATGTAGTTTTCAGCTGGGGACAGAAGAATATTGTAATTGGTAATGACTTTAGAAAACATTTAGTCCAACCTCCTAATTTTAGAGGTGAGGAAGTAGAGGGCCAGAGAATTGGAATGATGTGCCCAATATAACTAATTAAGGGCAGAGCCGAGAATAGAAGCCAGATCTCCCACTTTCTAGCCCAACGTTCCTTTATGCTACACCAATGTGCCTCATTTGTTACTTATGTTGCAAGAACTGTCTTCCAAATTAGACTGTCTGCTCTTTTAGGGCAAAAATCATCTCATCATTATTTTTTCTTTTTTGCCTCTCTTTTGCCCTACTGATAGTGCTCTAGAATCAGTACTCAGCGCTGTCAACCAAAGCATGCTGGTGCTGGAACTGGATGCCTATGAGCTCTGTATTATTACCCCAATCATACCTTGCCAGATTTTTATCCCCTGCCCCCAACTCATGTTTTTAACTGCTTGGTTTTTTCCTCTGTTCTGCACAGCACCTAATATTGTTATGAATATGAAATCAGCCTAATACATGCATTTAAGCAGTCTGCTTCAAGATTTTCTATTTAAGTAAGTCTTTCTGCTGGCATGAGCTGTTTTGTCTCATCATCTATCATGTTTGATAGTAGCCATTGCCTTTGCCTAAATGATTTGCTCAGAAGCCTTATTTGATGGTCTCACTCTGTTAGAGAGAGCCAAGGTCTGGAAATATATAGGCTTCATAGATATTGGTGATTGCAGTCATTCAGATGGGCTCCTTTACAAAACGCCCTGGGCTTTGTCTGCTGCCTGTGTCAGATTATCCGTATTAGTGGTGATCCGCAACTGAAATGGGCACCAGTTTCTGAAAATATCTCTTAGCTATTACCTGTGAATGCTTGAAAGAATTCACAAATGCAGATGCCTTGTTATGCATGCTGCCTCCAGAAGCAGTCTCAGAGATGCCAGATGGCACAGCGAGAGCTGTACAAGTGACAGATGATAAACTGTACCAAGCCACATAAATTAACCTCATCATGGCCACAGCATCAGATGCCATGGGGAAAGGCAGAGGTACTGCACAGTGACAGTGCTATGTCGCCCACAGGGATGGGTTTGGAATCCATCTGGGGCCCTTCATAGAACAATAGAGGAGCCCCAGATGGACTGTGAATTGTGAGCATTTGTGTATGCAAGGATAGTCGAATCTTGCTTGAAATCAACTGAAGCCTTGGTCAGGAAGGATGCCAGAGCCAGCTCCATAGTGGATATCCTGTGAATGTCATTACAGGAAATCTCCCACAGTCTCACTGCTCAAGTGTGTCATGACTTCTAGGTCAGAACCCCAACGTACAGCTTTCCTAGGTTTTAATTCAAAATGAACGGAGCAGAAGTCCAGTGCGTACACCATGGGACTTATTAAACTCGATAGAAAGCAATAAGCAAAATCACAAAGGAGGCAAGAAATACAGATCGTGCCCACAAGAACAATTTAGTTTGAGACACAGAAAAACAAATATACTGGATAATAACAAAAATTCACATTCTTAAGTTTGAGATAATGCCTTCCTCTCAATAACCCTGTAAGGTAGGTTTTGTAAGTGTTCTTATCCCCATTTTACAGATGAGGAAAATAAGATTCAAGAAGGTTAATGACCCACCTAAAGCCTTAACAGCCCAAAAGTGCTGAAGGCAGATTTGAAACCCAGACCTAATGTGGATCTACTGCTTTTTTCAATTTACACTGTACACCAATAAAAGTGACAGAACTGTGTGAACACAGACATAACCAACTGCAGTCTGTACAGACATAAATTGTATACTTATTAAATAGCCAGATACTTAATAAAAATAAGCATAATACACAGAGCACCAGAATCAGAATGACTAGGACTCAAGATCTGTCTTTATTTAACACATAATGATGTCAATTTTAAGAAAGCTACATTCTCTCATTGCCCACAAATAACTAAGACTCTAAGTTACAAAGGACTTGTCTATCTTCATTGGTAGAAAGGATTTCCCCAGGGGGAATTCCTTCCCCTTCAGTGAGGTCACAGGCCCAGACCTAACTAAAGGAGTAACAGTGACCAATGCTTACATAGCACTTGAAGGTTTGCAGAGTATTTGATTATAAACCAGTATGACTGTATATATATATATATATATATATATCACAATATTATCACTATTTATACAGATATGGTTCAGAAAAGTAAAAGAATTACAAATAGGATAAAAGTTTCTTCTGTCAGTAGTACCTCAGGAGGAAGTATCTTTTTTTTTTGAGGGGGGTAAGAAGCAGTGAAAACCAGAGTCCCTACAAAAACATGGATAAGGTGGACACCTACTCATATCTGTTGATAGTAATAAAAATAGTGATAAAATCTGTTGATAGTGACTGACCTATAACTAAAGGAATAATAGAAGTATGGAGGAATTATGAAGGGGAAGATGGAGTATTGTGAGACTGAAATGAGGGAAGGGAAATAAAACCCTTTGAAAACCATAGAGCTCTACATAAATGCCAGTTATTATTGTTATTAATATTACTATTAATAGCCTACAGTCATTAGGTGATCAGTCTGGTGATAACTCCACTTCCTGAGCCTTCTGTTGTACTCATGCTGGGCCCAAGTAATGTTTACATAGTTGTTGTTGTTGCTCATTCTTTGTTTTCAAAGAGGACCAATGATATTAGGGGATGATGTCTTGATTTGTGCATGAATTGGATTTAAGTGAGGCAGAGTTGCACAAAGTTGTCAGCCTCACTCTCTCTTCCAGAGTCATTGAAGCCCAGTGGCAAGACAAAAGTAAAAAATAAAATGGCTATGGTCCAGTATACAGAGGAGTCTTCAATGTCTGACCAAGTTGGAAGAGCTCTACAGCATCTGCTTAAGCTGCCTTCACGGCCCTTGAAATAAATTGTTTTCATCCACCCGCTCTACCAGGGGAAGTCTTCAGATGCTTGGAGTATATTATATTGTATTATATTGCAAATGTGTATACATATATATACATATAACATTATACTGTATTTATAGATATATATAGATATATCTATATAGTAGTACAGGGGTGTACTGATAAATGTTCCATAACTGGGCTCTCCAGAAGGAAAAAAATGCATGTACATAAACTTTAAGTTTGATGTGCATTATTAAAACTTTCTTAAGTCTAAAAAAATCAACAAAACAATAAATAAAGCCCTGGTTTTTAGCAATTGCCCATTTCTGGGCTTTGAATGCTCACCATGAAAATTTAACAATTGATTCTGCAAGCTGGTTAGAGCTAGTTCCAAGACACCCCAGGGAAGAAGTTAGCAAAGGTGGAGGTAGAGTGGTATTCAGCAATATGAAAGCATTGGCAGCTTTTAGAATAGAGTAAGAGACTAAGCCATGTGAGAAACTGTTATTTCTATAAGAGACCTTAGCATCTAAAAACAAACAAACAAAAGAAGTTTTGTTTTGTTTTAGCATATGAGGAAGCTGGAGCCTGGAAGGATGATTAAGTGACTTGCCCAACATAATACAACTCCTAAAGTAAAAGAGATGGTCTCTAAATCCAGGTTTTCTAACCCCAAATCCAGCACTCTTAGCGTTATACTATACTACTCTCTCTTAGCAAAATACTATGCTGTTCTCTCCTTAGTCCTATTTCCCATGCCCTCTGCTTAGCCACTTAGCATTACCTTGTGAAAGGAATGCCAGGCTCAATGTCAGGAATTGAATTAAAGAATTCAGTTAAGAAGTAGAAGGGATTTTAGAGATTATCTAGTATTAGGATATATAATCTCACTCTTCTCATTTTGTAGGTAATAAAAATGATGTTCAGAGAGTCTATCATATCAAAGAATGTAACCATTGAAAGAGATCTCAGAGACCATCTAGCCTGATCCATGCCTGACCATGAAGCATTTCATCAGCATTCACAACACATGATTTCCAGTCTCTACTAGGGATCTTCCAAATACAGGAGGGTCAGGGCAGCTAGGTGATGCAATGGATAGCATGCCAGCCCTGAAGTCAGGAAGACTCATCTCCATGAGTTCGAATTTGGCCTTAGATGTTTGCTAGTTGTTTGACCCTGGGCAAGTCACTTAACCCTGATTGCCATAGTTCTTCATCTGTAAAATGAACTGGAAAAGAAAATGGCAAACTACTCTAGTATCTTTGCCAAGAAAACCTCAAATGAGGTCACAAAGAGTCAGACAAGGTTAAAAAGACTGAACAACAACTATCAATAAATGATTTATTAAGATCTGGTTGTTAGCCTGGGTGCTAGGGATAAAAACACACAAGTGAGATGATCTCTGTTTTCCAGAAATTTATATTCTCCCTCTGAATATATCCAATTCTACTTAGAAATAGCTCAAATTGTTAGGGAGTCCTTCCTTACTACCTCATGTCACCACATAATCATCAAAGATTTTACACCAATTTTTTTTTCCAAAAAGTGGAATGTGACCATTATGTGAAGCTTTTTTTTACAAAAAAGTTATGCCAGTATTACTTATCTTTTAGTATCCACCAGTCTCACATCAACTTTTTACTCACTGAAAACTGTCTTTCCACAGCTCTGTTTCCATGCTGTTCAGCAAACACAATCACTTTCAGCTTGAAGCCAGCAGAATAGTTTTTATACTTACCCATAATCGGAAAGAAATGCTTTGCACATTAATGTATTGCTGGAAGATGAGCTGTACAGTTTAGCTAGTATAGGAAGATTCAAATCTTACTATATCACGTGACTTACTCACGGCAGCTTCGCCTGTCCACCTGCTCCCCTCGCACTATGGCTCTTCATTGGGTTGAATGACAGTACTGTAAGCACTGCAGCGCTCTAAACAAACCACACAAGTCGGCTTTCAGAAATATACTGACAATGCACATGGGCTGAGAATTCTAGGCTTGCAGCTCGCAATATGTGAGAGGTAAATGCGGATCCATATGTCAATAGTGAATACTTTGCTTCTGTTTACCTTTTAAGGGGTGCAACAAACAGAATTATACCATGTGACAATAAGGTGATGAAAGGTTATAAACCAATTTTTGGACTGAAAAAACTAGGGTGTGACGATTATGCAGTGAAATACAGCATCAAGCCTAATTGTTCCTCTATGCCAGTGGAATCAAACTCAAATAGAAATTCAATCATTTTCAGTCCTGTACGACTCTTCATGACCTCATTTGAGATTTTCTTAGCAGAGATACTAGAGTGCTTTGCCATTTTCTTCTCCTCCTCATTTTACAGATGAGGAAACACGTTTCTTCAAATGTGTAAATAAGGTTTAAGTGACATGCCCAAGGTCACAAAGCTAGTAAGTATCTGAAGCTAGATTTGAACTACAGGCCAGGCACTCTATCCACTAATCCACCTAGCTGCCTCTAGAATAGAAATGGGGGCCACTAAACCATACATAAGGATCCCTGTGGGCCACTTGTTGACTTACAATACCTCAAACTAATATAATCTATGTTTATTTCATTTTTATTTATTTAGTTAAATATTTTCCAATTACACTTCAATTTAATTTGAGTCACACTCAAAAAGTATATGACCTGTGAGCTGCATTTTGATACCTGTGCTATACTTCATTGCTCATACTTCTGTCTTCTGCAACCAATAGAATAAGTCAAATTCTAAATATTGATCTTTCAAATACTAAAATATAGTAGTCATATCCTCATTAAGTCTTTTCTTCTCAAGACTAAACATGGTCAGTCTCCCCTAATCTTCATATGGTCTCTTGTCCAATTGTCTCACCACCCTGATCATCCTATTTTGGGTTCTCCAGTTTACCAATATCTTTCCTAAAATCTGGTGTTTAATATTAATACTCTAGACACAACTAAGAAGGGCAAAGTATGTGTAATGAGTTCCCCTTTTTCATCTAATCACTATCTCTTTCTTAATGCAGTAGCTTCTTTGTCTGCTATATGCCATGTTCAGTTAGTAGTAAAGACAGACTAGAGATAGGGTTCTTCTCTATTGGAAAAGAAAGCAGGTTCTGCTTCCAGTTCTATCATTGATTACCTACATAAGCAAATCATTTCACCTTCATCCCCATTCCTTCATTTCTCACTTGTCAAAAGTGTATAGTGATAGCTTTCCTAACTACTGTGTAAAGTTATTGTAATGTCCAAATGTTATTATAGATGTGAAAGCTCTTCAAAAAAAAAAAAATCTATAAAGTCTAGACAAAATAACAAAGTAGGTGACATTTGCTTTTACTTTTTTATTTTCCTTTTTGGAATTCCTCTCCCATCTGTAGCCCAACCACTTTGCCCTCTAACTACCTAAGTCTCTACCACCTTCATCTAAGCTGATCATTTGCAAAACTATACCAATCTCCAAAGTCTCACATTTTCCTTTATCTATTTGAAAATTCTAATCCCTTAGTTATATAGTGTTATCAGCTAAATGGTAGGAGAAAACTCCAAAAACTAATTCTATTACCCAATTATTCAGTCATTAAGATTTAAGTACTTACCACGTGCCAATCAGAGTTATAAGCTAGGGGAACATAAATACAAAGACTGAAACAATCTCTCCCAAAGGGTTTACATTTGAATACAGGAGAAAATAACATGTATAAGTATAAACAGGAATAAAAAGTAAAAATACATAATATGAAAATATAAATCATATATTATATATATCATGTACATATTATATACAATATATAAAAATTTTAAAACCACAAATAAAAATAAATACAAAATTATTAGCTAAAATGTAGTTTGGGAGGTAAGATTCTAGCAATTGAGAGGATCATGTAGAAGTTGGAGCTTGAGTTGAATCTCTAGGGAAAAGAGGAGCTCTGAAACAAAGGTCAAGAGTACATTCCATGTATGAGAGAAGGCTAGAGTAAAGGCACAGAAATGAGAGATAATGTATGACTAACAGAGAGAATGACAATTTGACTGGATCACAGAGGGTGGGAAGGGGAATACCATCCACTGAGGGTGGAAAGATTGGTCAAGGCCAGGTTATAAAGGACTTTAAAACTGAAATAGAGTTTATATTTTATCCAAAATGCAATAGGAGCCACTGAAGTTTATTCAGTAAGGAGTAATTTGATGAAATCTACATTTAAGGAAAATCACTTTGGCAGCAACATGAAGGATGAACTAGAGTTTTTGAGAAACTTGAAGCAAACAAATTTGGTCATTGAAATAATCAGAGCAAGAGCTGATGAAGGCCTCAGCTAAGATGGTGGCTGTGCAAGTAAGAGAAGGGATATAAGACACATTGTGGAAGCCAAAATGGAAAGATTTGACAACTGATTGGATATGTTATTTGAGAAGCAGCGTGGAGTTATTAATATGATGACTCTCCAAGTGTGGTCTAGGGACCCTCAGTATACTGGAGACCCTTTCAGGGGGTTCTTAAGGTCAAATCTATCTTTATAATAATACTGGAACTTTTAAAATTTCTATCAAAAAAAAATAATGATAGCCATAACCCACATAAACAAAAGTACTTTGGGGGATGCTTCATAAGTTTTAGGAGTGTAAAGAGGCCCAGAGACCAAAAAGTTTGAAAACCAGATAAATGAAACATTGGCCTTCTAGTCAGAAAGACTTGAATTCAAATTCCACATTGGAAGCTTGCTAGCTGTTTTTTCCCTGGACAACTTCCTTAACTTCTCTTGCCCCCAGTTTCCTTAACTATAAAACAAAGGAGCTAAACTTAATTGCCTTTGAGGTGACTTGAAGATCTAAATCTATGATTCTATGAAACTTTTTTTTTTCATTTTGGGATTATCATCTCTGTATCTGAGCAAGATATTGTTATAGGATGTAATTCTTTATTTTGATTTAAAAAATAGAATTCAACAGTCTACGTGGAGGCAGCATGGCATAGTGAAAAAAGCATTGGCTCTGATTTAGAGAACCTGAGTTCAAATCCTACTTCTAGTGTGTGACCTTAGCCAAGTCTTTTGGAATTTCTTTTTGCTCATCTGTAAGTATATGGCTTCTGAAGTA
This sequence comes from Vombatus ursinus, assembly GCF_900497805.2. Classification (NCBI taxonomy): domain Eukaryota; kingdom Metazoa; phylum Chordata; class Mammalia; order Diprotodontia; family Vombatidae; genus Vombatus; species Vombatus ursinus. The sequence continues at coordinate 14,809,822 of NW_020940360.1, read as the reverse complement.
CCTCCTACATCTATTGTTTTTTAAGACACCCACACAAACACACATACGCACACATATGCACATACACATGCACTGCTCCATCCTTAATACCATGAAAGAATAGTGTATATACTATATATAAATAAATAGTTTACATATAAACTATATGCTATAAATATATATATTTATATGTGTGTGTGTGTGTATATATATATATATATATACACACATATATATATATATGTATATAGTATATAGTTTATAAAGGGAAAAAGACCGAACCTGTGATTACACTGGTAAAGGCTATGTCCTGGATGAGAAAACTCCTTCTACCAGTCGTAGGTCTGTAGTTTCCTTCAACTTACAGTCTTTAAAAGTTGCCTAAGGCATGAGAGGTTAAGTCACTTGGCCAGAATTACATCAATAGTCCACGTCAGAGGCAGGGCTTGAACCCAAGTCTTCCTGGTTAGCTCTCCAAACACTATGCCATGCTGTTTTTCTCAATATATAAAATAGCTATAAAAATTAGATCTCATCCACTCCCACACCCCACTCCTGCCCTGGCTCATTCTAACAACAGCATCATGCCCTTAGTAAGTTCTACCCCAAAACTTTATGAACCCATAGAATTAAAATTTGGGTTAACTTTGTAACTTTGTGCTAGCATTAGTGCTATAAGAATTAGCAAACTGTAGCCGTTATTTTGATTGTCAAACCTTTCTTTAGGAACTGCTAAGCCTGCTGCCTTCACTCAGCTGGACATTTTATCCAGCGCCAAGATTATGTCAGGTGAGTTATGTAAATTCCTGAGTTTTCATCGCGGATTTTATGCCCTAAGCCATGTTTTTGGCTGGCGGACACAGCTCTGTGTCTTGATGTTCATAGAGAAAACTCTGAAAATCTGTTCTCACAGACATACAAAGAGAAAATGATTTTCATTTCCTTCAGAACAGAGCAGGAATGTTCTATCCTTTTTTAAGCTCTTCGCTCCTCCTCGCTTCAGATGCAGCAAATTTATCTTATTGTACTGCTCTTTACTTCCTTCAGTGTGCCTGTTTCAAATATCATAGTTATAAGGAAATGCAAGCCTTGGGGAAGTAAAATTCATTTGTTTGATACTGAGCCATGATCTCAAAGACCAACAAGCAAATTATGCCTGGAATTTTCTCCCTCTTCATCTCCACCTTCTAAATTCCCTGATTTCCTTCAAGTCCTGACTAAAATTTCACTTATGTAAGAAGCCTTTCCTCAATCTCCCTTAATGTTAGTGCCTTCCCTCTGTCAATTATCTCCAGTTTCTACTCTATAGATCATATTTGTACATAGGTGTTCATGTCTTGTCTCCCCCAATAAACTGTGAGTTCTTTGATAGCTCAAACTGATTTTTACCTTTTTTGTACCCCCAGGGCTTAACACAGTGCACATAGTAGCCTAGATACATAACAGATGCTGAATAATAATTTGACAAAAACATTATTTATGCCCTTCCAGATTATTCCAATAACCTCTTATTTAAAAACAATTAAATGGAAGCTACATCATGATAATGTGACCACACATTTATCCCACATCACATTTCTACTTCAAGTGAATATATATGTGTGTGCATTTGTGTATGGGTGTATGCCATAAAGTAATGTATATATGTTAAATATAGAATGAATGTAAAATGAATCTAGAAAATAAATATTATTTTCCTTTTTGTTTTTGTATCATTAGCAGGGTACCTACTTAAAAAATACTTAAATGCTTATAGGACTATATAAGTCTAGAACAAGAAGTGTGCATAGAGTCCATCAAGTCCAATATCCTCATTTGGTAGATTATACCATACACAGAGAGTTTAAGGGATTTGCTCAGGATTACTCAACAAGTGTGGGCAGTTAGGTAGTGCAGTAGATAGAGTGCCCAGACTGAAGTCAGGAAGACTCATCTTCATGAATTCAAATGTGACTTTAGGCACTTAGTATCTCTGTGACCCGGGGCAAGTCACTTAAACCCATTTGCCTCAGTTTCCTCATCTGTAAAAAATGATCTGGAGGAGGAAATGGCAAACCGCTTCAGTATCTTTGCCAAGAAAACCCCAGATGGGGTCACCAAGAGTCACACATGCCTGAAACAACCAAACAACAATAACAACCTAACTACTAAGTGTCTGCTGTGAAATTTAAACCTAGGTCTTCCTGGCTCCAGTTGTGGTCCCCTAATCACTATGCCCTGCTGCACTGAGCTAAGTGAACATCTGTCCCCACAATTTGTTGACCTTGGTACTCTGCTTCTCTCATTCTATTCCCTTCACTTTGAAGTTGGTTGATTGGCATAATCATCAATTCTTTCTTCTACTTAGCAAAAGAGGATCTCATCCATCTATTCTCTTGATTTGTATACCACATTCAGGGAATCTCTGTTTATATTGTATACTTTGTGCATACTCTCTGTGCTGCATATTATAACACTGTAAGGATCAATGATAATAACATAGTCATGTCAAATGCAACTTCTTACATATGCCTTTCTAGGTCAAAACATAACATAATGGTGGTAGTAGAGGATGTGATATAAAAGCAACTATTTAAGAACATTTATCTTTGAATCCTGCTAATCTGTCCAGTTTGCCCTGGACAAATCACTTAATGTCTCTGACTATCAGTTTCCTCATCTGTAAAAGGAAGGAGTTGAATTTGATGACCTCTATGATCCTTTCCACTTCTAAATCTATGATTCTATGATAGCTATAATACCTTGTAGGGAAATGAATTCTGAAGCCTACTCAGGATTTTAGAAAAAATCCAATAATGTGTTAAATGTTACTTCAAATAGTTATTTTTGTATAGAAAAAATATGTACACATTACTCTCCTTATAACACACACCTACATACACACACACTCACAATTTTTTTTAACCTAAGTACCTTCATTTGCTGGTCTTTTATATGGAGATCTTCAAAGCAGTCAGTTTAACTTCTTTGAAAAAAGACATTAAGGTCAATGTGATTTAAGCTTACAATTACAAGGAAATGGCTGAGTCACAATTTCTGAGGCTGATGTTGACACTGCAAGACCATCACCTCTGGTTTATGAGAGAGAGAGAGAGAGAGAGAGAGAGAGAGAGAGAGATTAATAGCAAGTATGATCTCTTACATTCCTGTGCCCATCGATAACCACAGTTCTTACTGTCCATTGCATTTAATAGTTATGAGGCTTCCTTGGCTCTGGGGAGAACCTGAAAAGATTTGAATGCAACAAGGGATTCTCCATGCTTTGCAAATCAAACTGCATTAGACTTCCACCTCCCTCAATTTGCAATCCTTGGATGAGCTGAGAATATGCAACAAGCAAAATCTCATTCACCCATCAAGAGAGGATAGGACAACTGGTGATATTTATTCACTTCCCTCCTGAGAGCTGATTTCTCCTGAATAAGTAACTGTTGTTTTTCTTTACCAGAGTATTCACAGTAGAAGGAAAATGCTTTGCGAAAGGTCCTAGTAGAGTTTTCTTTATACCTCTCTGATTTCAGGGATGGTGGGAGTTGAGGGAGGGTGTGTGGGGGTGGGGGTGGGTGGCTATGGGTATGTGTTTGCACACATACATATATGTGTATGTAAATATGTGTATGTGTATATGTGTATGTGTTTGCATATAAACACACACATACATATACTGGGGGAGATATGCCATATATACACACACACATAAATAGATATTACATATACAATAAACATATTGTATAAATATATAATGCATATATTCATAGGTATAAAGTTTCTCTATGCAGATATAGAGTATATGTATATTTTTATATGTCTACAAAACATTCTTTTCATAGTGCTAGAAGTAGAATGAATGTAATGTTCTTATTTTACAGATTAAAAAATTGAGGGTTAGAAGCTAAATACTTTCTTCAAGGTAAAACCTTATTTTATGTATGTGTGTATATACACCCACATACACACATACATATGCATATATGCATATATACATGTATGCACATATGTATATACTCATATATACACATTTATGTATGTGTACATGTATACTATGAGATAATTAGAGAAGTATAGATATTTGAGCAAAATCACTTGTGCAATTTTGTCTATATAAGGAAATCATCATGTGCACAGTAATTCTTTTCAAAGATTGAGAATATCAGCACATCTATAACCTAGAGTCTTATAGAATTAGGACTTTTGAGTTCATTCTGGATTAGGATAGTCCCAATTGAGTGAACCAATAACTTTATATCAACCTTCTATATCTGTGTGAACCCAACCTGTGCTGTATCCTATTATATCACCCACCAATGCACCAGGGTCTAGTCACTATGGGTATCTTGCCATCTATACTATGATAATATGGGCACCACAATGTCTGCCCTTCCTCCTTCCTGCCAGGAAATAGTAATCAAATTAGTATTAGACTTGCTACTGGGAAAGATATGACTATCTATTGCCCTGTAATTATATTCCCAGTCTCCAACTTCCTATACCAAAGTTCCTTTCCCTGGCCATTACTCTTTGAACCTAGGTCTTCCTAAAACTAAGGCCAGCTCTCTTTGTGTGATTATATACACATATGTATACATATACATGCATGTATATATTTATGTATACACATGGGTATGTACTGACACCTGTCTCTAATTTTCTGTTTGTATATATATGCACACACGTATGTGCACATTTATCATATGTGTATATATATATATAGGTAGTTATACACACATATCATGTGTGTATATATATGAATGAAGGCATGCACTGTTGAATGAACATAATCTTTACATCTATAAATAAATAACACATTTCAGCATCTTAGAAAGCATAGGTAACTGAAATACATGAATAACCCACAAATGTCTAGAATCTAATCTTACCAAAATTGTTTTGTAGAGCACTTTACAGACAGAGGTATTTAAATATCAAGTCACCATTTTACCTACCACCCCCAGAATGAGAAGCAAAAGGAAAAGATGCAAAAAGATTGAGTAATATATAAACTTGGAAAGTCAATTCCTGGATAAAAGAAAGATGTCAATATTGTCAACTCTCAGTTATTACACTAATAGATTTAACTCATGCTACACTAAGTCCAAAGGAACAAATAAACTAAAAATCTTCCAATTTGGGATTTATAGTCCATCAAATAACTTTGTTCTGTTCGTGTGTTGACCTTTTTTAGTCGATGGTAATATTGAAATGTGTTCATATTAAGTAAAAATTACTGGATTTCAATGATCTAAGAATAGAAAGGTAAACAGAGAAAATTCAAATAATCACTCACATTGATAATTGACTCCTTGTATATACTGAGTACACATGGCAGTGACCTGTAGTGGAAAGATCATTGCCTTAGAGTTATGAAAGCATCTGTTTTCACAGTGTGTGACCATGGGCAAATCATTTCTTCTCACTGGGCTTTGGCTTCCTCATCTGTAAAATGGGGATAGAAATATTTGTACTCCCTATGTCATTGGGCCATTATGAGGAAAGTGTTTTATAAACCTTAAGGTGCTCTATAAATGTTTATCTTTATTTAAAGCATATTGTTTTCCCATAAAGACATGCTGTACAAGGGCCCGCAAATCTTATTTATGGCAGTTGTTGTATCAACAACTAAATGATGGACAACATTTAGCACTGATCAATCAACAAGCATTTATTGAATGCATACTATGTGCAACAGCAGTGTACTGAGCACTAGAGATGCAAAGACAAGACAAAAGTAGCTTACAAAGAGCTTACATTCTATTGGGGGAGGACATGATACATCATATACACTATTCTTGTTGCTGTTTAGTCATTTCAGTCATGTCTGACTCTTTGTGACCCCATTTGGGGTTTTCTTGGCAAACATACTAGAGTAGTTTGCCATTTTCTTCTCTGGCTGATTTTACAGATGAGGAAACTGAGCCAAACAGGGTTAAGTGACTTGCCCAGGGTCACACAGCTAGTAAGAGCCTGAGGTTGGATTTGAACTCAGGAAGATGAATCTTCCTGACTTCAGGCCTGGCACTCTATCCACTATGTAACTTAGCTGCCATACACCATGTATGTAGCTTTGCACACAAAAAAAAATCATAATAATAATGATAAATACAAGGTCATTTTAACCCTACAACTGAAATGATTAGGAAAAGCTTAATGTAGAAGGTAGAGCTTGAGATGAGCATTTCATTTAAGAAAAGAAAAATCCACTGAGCAAAGAGTACTGAATGGGCTATTCAGACAGACAAAGATATATAGAAAGATTTTCAATAAAAGGGTTGGAAGCCCAGAAAAAAAGCTAAAGCACACAATGTGAATTGGTTACAGGTGTAACTATCTCAAAATAAGCACCTTGACAGAGAGGTTTCTGAACTACCTGTAGACTAGCTGTTGAGAGGCATCACCTTGCTATAAGAAAAAGAGAAAACAACCCCATTTTATGCCACTCAGTTTAACTATAAAGTTTACAATAAAGCCATAGTCTTCCTTGTACTTTTAAGATGATAAGGATAGGAAAACAATATTGTTAACACCTTTCTGCAGTGACAGAAGAAACCAAATTAACACCTCTCACCACTAGATTTTGCTGCTGATGATGGTTGAATAAAAAAGGAAGGAACCGATTTCTTTCATAATGTCATATATACATTAAAAGAATTTAAGTAGATAAGAATCCATCTTGTGGATAGTCCTTTATCAGTATCTGCTATCTCCATTCCATCTTTAAATTGAAGTTATATTTTCTAACCTATGACCTTGAATCCACTAAAAAAAATGGGAGGTTTAAAACCCATTTATTCCAAGGTATCACTATTTAGGCAAATTTCCATTTCTAACAAACGCTGTGTAAACCTATTTACATCTTCTAGAAGCACTAGATTAGTAATGCTGATGAAATCATGACCAGTCTTTCTCAAGGAATATTACTGTGTGTAGCACCAGAGAGCTTCCTCTGCTCACCCACTTCCTACCCCCCCCTTCCAAAAAAAAAAAAACCCAAAAACTTAACACATGAGTATCCCACAGATAAGCTAAACCAGGTTTAAGGTATTTTCTAAGCCCATATTCACTCAAAATCATAGCTCAATAGTAAATACCAATGTTTTTACTTTTACTAGTCAACCAGGGGACATAATTATTTGAAAGTAAAGACATTTAGTGACATATAATAATAAGAAAATAAAGGCAGAGTATCCAGAACAAATTCTTCCACCAATACACATACCATCAGTCTGGAAGATAGACATAACTACAGAATACATGTTGAGAGGTACACATTTGAGTAGGATGTGTGACCAGAGTACATATTTACATAGTTACATATATAGGAAACATGCATGGTCAGGGCTCATGGGTTGAGTAGTAAACCATGTCTTGAAGCCAAAATGCCATTGAGAGCATCTGGTGATACCATCACAGCAGTCCTGCTGGACCTGTCTCCTATTGATCTGGTGTGGCATATGTTATATCTATTTGGGTAAAAAAAATTAAAAGCACCAACGTCATAAGAATAATACAGAGGAGACATGATTAGAGAAAAGTTTGTCTTTAAAAAAGATCTGAATATTTTAGTGGAATTAAAATACAATATATGAGAGTTTAAAAAAAAGTTAATTTAATTTTGAGATACATTAAGAGAAACAGCTTCCAGAAATAAGATGATAATCTCTCTGCACTCTTCCTTGTCAGACTACATACAGATTATTGTATTCAGTTCTGAGTGGCACAGTCTGTTAAAGTCTTTATAAGCTAGAAAACATAAGAGGAGGGCAATCAGGATGTTAAACTTTAAGTCATATGAGGATGAATAGAAAGAGCCGTAGATGTTTATCCTGGAGAGGAGAGGACTCAGGGAACTGTTTTCAGATATTTGAAGCAGTAGCGTGTTAAAGTTCTTGGTAGCCCCAGAGGGCTGAAGCCAGGAAGAAAGAGTCAAAATTACAAGAAGAAAAATTTAGTTTTAATCTTGGGAAATAGTTAGACTTATCCAGCAATGGTTGTAACTAATGGACAGCTAGATGACACTGTGGATAGAGAACTGGGTTTGTTGTTGTTCTTGTTGTTGTTGTTTGTCCTTCATTTTCAAAGAAGACTATGGACATCAGGAAGGTGATATCTTGACTTGCAAGTGAATTGGATTTAAGTGAGGCAGGGCTCTGCAAAGTCATCAGTCTCATTTTCTCTTCCGCAGTCATCAGAGTCCAGTGGCAAGACATAAGTCAGGATGGCTGGCGATGGCGATGGCTATGGCAATGGCAATGGTGATGGCAATGTAGTGGGAGACCTTAGTCTTTTTAAGCTAAGGTCAAACTATCTCAGAGTTTTTGAGACAATGCTCATTCAGTGCTAGTCCTAGAGTCAGGAAGACTGATCTTCTTGAGTTCAAAACTGGCCTCAGACATTTACTAGCTTTGTGTCCCTAGGCAAGTCACTTAACCCTGTTTGCCTCAGTTTCCTGGACTGTAAAATGAGCTGGAGACAGCAATGGCAAATTACTTCAGTATCTTTGCTAAGAAAACCTCAAATGGGGTCACAAAGAGTCAGACACAATTGGAACAACAGAGCAACATCATTCAGCAATGGTTATGGTTGCTTTGAAAGGCAAAAGGTTCCTCCCCACTGGGAATCTTTAAGCAGAAGCCAGAGAACCACTAGCAAGGTAAATTATAGTGGTGGTTCCTTTCAAGTACAGGTTAGAAAAAGATTCTTCTATTTCCAATTTCTGAATATGGGGGGAAAACAGTTCTTTAGGTACTACTTTATCAGAAGAAAATTTTATAAATTCAGAATATTCTACAGGTTCCTTAGAAATCTTAGTAATGGAATTCTGCCACATGTAATTTTTTCAAATGTTTTACTAAACTGGACAATATCAAAATATTTCCCATGGTATAACAGGACATACCTACAAATTGAAAAATATTGTAGGTTGCTTTGCGAATTGTCATAACTGGATGTGATGGTAGTACAAAAAATAATTCACGATACACAACAATTTGCATGGAACATAGAGTAGCAACAGCTCACATTTAGTCATGTCCAACTCAAAATATTATGACCCTCTAGCATACTATTTGGTTTATAAAATGCTTTCCTCATAAAGAATTTGTGAGGCACATTGTTCAAATATTTTCCTCTTTTTATACATGAAGACCGAAAGACCCAGAAAAGTTAAATAAATGACTTCTCTTCTACTACACATCTAATAAATGTTGGAGCTAAGACAAGAACCCAGGTTCAACTCTAAATCTAGTGCCCTTTCAACCTTTCAAGATTTCTTTTTCTTTCCTAGAAGAGGAGATCAGTCTGTCAAAACAATAACCTGTAGCACTGAGAAGTTAAGAATGGAGAAGAGACTTTTAGGAGCCAAGATGGTGGAGTAAGCAGTAAATCACCATAACTCTCCCATATTCACCACCAAACAACCATAAAATAGCACACCAAAACAAATCCTGAAACAATGGAAGCAGCAAAAAGACAGGGTAAAATAGTCATTGAGCCCAAGAAACTTGGCAGATAGACAGGAAAGGTACATCTCACTCAGGTAAAAGTAGAACACAATCCAGGACAGGAAGTGTCCCAGCAAGCCCTACCTCAACAGACCAATGGTAGATCCTGAGCCCCAGTGTGGTGGAGCAGGCAAACGCCAATAACAGGACCCCCCACATGCCTCACCATAGTCAGGGGAATGGGCAGACTCCAGCTCTAAGAACCATCAGGTGCTTCAGCATAGCCCCAGACAGACAACCTCCAATGGTCAGACCTCCACGTGTTTCTGCTTAGCCCTCGACAAGCAGGCAGCCAGACCACTTCATTGTATCCTGGGGAAATGCAGAAACACCCCACTGGACTCAGCACATGCCAGACACCACCACTAGGACCCCAGCTTAGCGTCAGGTAAGCTGCCAGATGCCTAAGCAGCACCAGCCACCTCTCACCCCACCCCCTCAGCACAGCACCAGACACAAGGGTCCCCAGGGGCAACACCAGGTAAACAGCCAGGGCCTTCAGCCTCTGGTACAAGAAGTCTGAGACAGTGCCCTTTCCATCCCAGGAGCAGAGCTTAAATTTAAAAGAAAGGAAAAAGACAAAAAAAGATGAGCAAAAAACAACAAAAAAATAATCTGATCATAGGAAGTTATTATGGTGACAGGTAAGATCAAGACACAAACTCAGAAGAGGACAACAATGTCAAAACACTTGTGGACAAAACCCCAAAGAAAAACAGGAAGTGGTCTCAAGCTCAGAAAGAACCCATGGAAGAGCTCAAAAAAGGAACTTAAAAATCACATAAGAGAGGCAGAAGAAAAATTGAGAAAAGAAATGAGTGATGAAAGAGAACTATGACAAAAGAGTCAATAGCTTGGGAAAAGAAAACAACTGCTTAAAAAGTAGGCCAAATGGAAAAGGAGATACAAAAATCCACTGAAGACACAGCTACTTAAAAAGTACAATTGGCCAAATGGAAAATGAGGTACAAAAGCTAACTGAGAAAAACAACTCCTTTAAAGTTAGAATTGGGTGAGCGGAAGCTAATGACTATATGAGACATCATCTCAGGAAAGAGATCCCAAAGTAAAACTCCCAAGGAACATTATAGCCAAATTACAGAACTATCAGGTCAAGGAAAAAAATACTGGAAACAGCCAGAAAGAAACAATTCAAATATTGGGGTGCCACAATCAGGAATACACAGGAATAAGGAGCTGCAACATTAAAGGAGCAGAGGTCATGGAACATGATATTCTGAAAGGCAAAGGAGCTAAGACTACAACCAAGTATCACCTACCCAGGTAAATTAAGACCAATACATCAAGAGGGAAAAAATGGTCATTCAACAAAATAGAAGGATTTTGAGCTTTCATAAGAAGACCTGAATTAAACCAAAATTTTGATCTCTAAAACAAGACACAAGAGAAACATAAACAGTCAAGAAGGGGAAAGAAAACTTAAGGGATTCAACATAGCTAAACTGATTATATCCCTACATGGGAGGATGATACTTGTAATTCTTAAAAACTGTACCACTAATAGTACAGCTAGAAGGAATATACATAAACGGAGGATATGGGTATAAGGTGAATTTGAGGGAATGACATAAAAATAATTAAAGGATGAAAGAGAGGAGTACACTGGATGCAGAAGGGAGAGGTAAAATGAGGTAAATTATTTCACATGAAGAGGCATGAAAGATCTATTACAGTGGAGGAGAAGACAGGAGGGTGGGTGATGGGCATTGCTTGAACTTTGCTCTCATCAGTATTGGCTCAAACGTATACAGTCAGTTGAAAATAGAAACCAATCTTACCTGACAGGGAAGTAGGAGGGGAGGAAATTAAGTAAAGGAGGGGGAACTGACAGAAATGAGGGCAGATTGGGACAGGTGTTAGAGAGAAGCAAAAAACTGGTGAGGAGGGAAAGATTGAAAGGAGAGAGAAGACAAACAGGAGGAAAAATAGGTTGGAGGGAAAAACACAGTTAGTAGTCATAATTATGAATGAGAACAGGATGAACTCTCCCATAAAATGGAAGTAGATAGCAGAGTGGGATGAAAAACCAGAATTCTAAAATAAGCTGTTTACAAGAAACACACTTGAAGCAAAGAGACATACATAGAGTAAAGGTAGGGGGCTGGTGACAAAGGAAGGTAGCCTAGCAATACCAGATCTCAAACTGTACTATAAAGCAGTAAGCATCAGAACTATCTGGTATTAGCTAAGAAATAAAGTGGTGGATCAGCGGAATGGATTAGGTATACAAGACACAGTAGGCAACTACCAGAGAAACCTAGTGTTTGATAAACCCAAAGACCCCAGACTTTAGGATAAGATCTCACTATCTAACAAAAACTGCTGGGAAAACTGGAAAACAATAGAACACAAACTAGGTACAGACCAACATCTCACAATGTATACCAAGATAAGAAAAAAATGAGTGCATGATTTAGATATAAACAGTGACACCATAAGCAAGAAGAGCAAGAATAGTCTACGTGTCAGATTTATGGGGAAGGAAAGAATTCATGACCAAACAAGAGATAGAAAGTATTATGAAATATAAAATAGATCATTTTGATTATATTAAAATAAAAAGCTTTTGTACAAACAAAAACAATGCAATCGAGATTAGAAGGAAAACAGAAAGTCAGGAAATAATCTTTACAGCAAGTGTCTCTGATAAAGGCCTCATTTATCATATATATAGAGAACTGAATCAAATTTATAAGAATCCAAACCACTCCCCAATCGATAAATGGTCAAAGGAGATGAACAGGCAGTTTTCAGATGAAGAAATCAAAGCTCCCTTAGGCATATGAAGAAGTGCTCTAAATCACTTTTGATCAGAGAAACGCAAATTAAAACATCTCACACCTATCAAATTGGCTAATATGACAAAAAAGGAAAATGATAAATATTGGAGAGGATGTGAGAAAATTGGAACACTAATGCACTGTTGGAGTAGTGAATTGATCCAACCATTCTGGAGAGCAATTTGGAACTATGCCCAGAAGGTAACCAAACTGTGCATACCCTTTGACTCATCAATGCCATTACTCAGTCTATATCCCAAAGAGATCATAAAAAAGTAAAAAGGACCTACATATGCAAAAATATTTATAGTAACCCTTTTTTTTGGTGACAAAATATTGGAAATTGAGGGGATACCCATCAATTGGGGAATGGCTGAATAAGCTGTGATATATGAATGTAATACTATTGCTCAATAGAAAATGATGAACAGGCAGATTTAAAAACAAAAAAAAAAAACACCTGGAAAAATTTGTGCAAACTGATGCAAAGTGAAATGAGCAGAACCAAGAAAACATTGTGTGATGACCAGTTATGTATGACTCCACTCTTCTTGGCAACACAATGATCCAAGACAAATACAAAGGACTCAGGAAGGAAAATGCTATCCATATCCAGATAAAGAACTGATGAACTCTGAATGCAGGTCAAAGCATATTTTTTTCACTTATGTTATTCTTTTTCATGGTTCTTTTTTTCCTTTTGATCTGTTTCTTCTTTCACAACTGCAACTAATATGGAAATATGGTTTACATGATAGCACCTGTATAACCTATATCTGATTGCCCACCATTTTCAAAAGAGGGGAGGAAGAAAGAGAGAAAATTTGGAAACTTAAAATCTTGTAAAAATGAATGTTTAAAAATTGTCTGGACATATATTTGGGAAAAAAATAAAATACTATTAAATATACGTTAAAAAAAAAGAAAGAAAGAAGAGGGAAGAATCAAAAAAAAAAAAAGATTGGTGAAGAGCAGAGGCTTTTTTGTTTTGTTTTGTTTTGCTTTCCCAGTCTTCCCTTGCCTCACCTGGTCCCATACACTCACTGGCCCATCCCAGTGGACAATCATATCTCTACTTAATGTACACCTGTTCTAGCTTTTCAGAGATAGGAAGGGATATCTAAAAGGGAAGCAGTGAAATTATGTACCTGGACAAGTTGCTGGCTGGTTACTGAGAGTTTGGGGGGCCTTACAGCTGTTCCTTGCATTTCCTTCTACTAGTTTTTCCTTTTACATTCTATTTCCCTTTTCTGAGTCTTTGGGGTGTTTCCAATGCCTGCAGTTTCCCCCTTCCTCACCTTTGCCTCTTGGAATCTTCAGTCTCCTTCATGGCTGAGCTCATGTTCATCCTTCCACAGAAAGCCTTTCCTGATCTCTAAAATTGCAATGTTCCTGCCAACCTAAAATAATAGTGTAAATACATATGATGAAATGTTGAATCAGAAAAATACAGAAATTAATATATTTATATCATAATCATTTTCTCTTATTTATTTATCTTCATGTTGTCTATCCTTATAGAAAGTAACCTCCTCAAGGTTAAGGATTATTTTCATTTTTGTCTTAATATTCCCAGTGACTAGCACAGCATCATGCATATAGCAAGCAACTAATAAATATTTGTTAGGTTGGATTACATTGCATTGCTTTGGCTTGAATTGCATGGTATTGGGTTAGTTTGGATTGTAAGCCTGATCTGACTTGTAGAAGTAATTCAAGCCTACTGATTAATCTTAGGCTGCCTAAATATCTAGTAAAAGAAACTTGAAGTTGCTGAAATGTAGAGCATCATTGTCTATGACATGCCCAAGCAATCATTTATGGAAATGAAATTGGTATTGGAGCAGATGAGATGAAGGCAAACAAAGATAGCAGACTCAATCCAGAGAAGATGGAATGTGTTATGCAAATTGAAGTTAACGTGTGGCTCAGTTGTGACCCTCCATCTGATCCAATAGTCTACAGATGGGCTCCAAAGAGAACGTTATCAAGCTTTTAGACAGATGAGAATTATCCCAATGAAATCTTGAAGATGCTGAGGATATAAAGCAGGAGAAGGGGAAGGGGGGGAGTCATTAGGACTTCAAATATGAAAATAGAAATTGCCAAGAAAAGAGGCACACCTAGAATTTAACCTCTTGGGATTTATTTTTTTCACTGTGTACTAATCAGCTGGCAAGTCCAAATGTGTTTATCTGACCAGTTAGACTTCATTTTCTATAATCTCTCTCTCTCTCTCTCTCTCTCTCTCTCTCTCTCTCTCTTTTCCCTCCCTCCCTCCTCTTTCTCCTCTCTTCTCTTTCTCCCCCCAGTTCTTTTATGCTACTTTTAGAAACAATTCATTAGTGAATTAGCTCCAAATCAGCTGAGAATATATCTTGGCATTTAAGAATCTGTCACTGGCACCAATTAGTATTGAGAAAGCAAAAAAAAAAAAAACTATCAGGAAATCCCCAGAGGTTAGGCTTATATAATAAATACATAAGGAAAGACTTAAGAAAATGCTGGATAGCAAGTCCTCACCTGCTGGGACAGATTTTAATTGTGAAGTAGTCAGATAATTAAATGCTAACGGACAAAGTGACAGTAAATTGTCAGATTTATAAAAAAGTGAATAAAAACCACATGGAGACACAATGAAGGAAGATGAGTAACCTTTGGGAAAGAAAAACGGGAAGCCCAAGGGAAGGCTTTTACCCAGAGGAACCTAAAAGAGGAAAATTGAAGATGTTGTAAGGAAAAGGAATTATCTTCTGCTTTTCTCTATTTTACCTAAGGAAAAGAAGTATGTCTGGACAAGAAGAACCAAAGAACAGTTTGAGAAATTGTTAATAACTCTTCATCTAATGAAAGAGACAAGGAAAAAAATAAAGTCTTTCAACTAAAGTTGCTAACAAATGTCCTATATATCGTCACAGAAGATAAGCATTTGGAAAGATGAAGTTGAAATTATAATCAAATTTGTTGTGAGAGATAGTCTTCTGTCTTACCTTGATAGGATGGTGTTTTATTTTATTGATGTTTTAGTTCAGTGGTGCATGTGGGATGTGTGTGTGAGAGAGAAACAGAGACAGAGAGACAGAGACAGAGACAGACGGAGAAAAAGAGACAGAAGGAGGGAGGGAGAGATCAAAGGGAGACAGGAAAAACATATTTCCTTATAAATTTTTTCACTTAATAAAATCTTAGTGAATCTTTAATGTTTGACTAAGTACAACAGAATTTTTCAAGAAACATGTTTCAAATGGCAACAAATGAAAAAAATATCCTGTTATCTATTAAGCAGCATCTTATATGCTTTACTCATCTGAAATCTGATCATGGTAAGTTCATATTCATGAATTACTATTTAGAAGGATGTAGACTGGTGTTGAATTGGAGAGAAGGCACACATATGGCAAAGCCAACCACAGGTAACTATATTAGACTCCATGATGACATTATAAAAGTCAATTATCATTTGGTTAAAGAAATAATACTTGTTGCTATTGCCTTGCAAGTCCCAAGCAAAGAGAATGATTTCTAGTTCTAGTATTTGTGGGCCCCATTCTTTGCTCAGAAAGAAACCCAGGGCCAGTTTTCATAGCAGATAGAGTATTAGACATGGCATCAGGAAGATTTGATTTCAGATTCTGCCACAGATATTCATTAGCTGTTTTACCTAGAGGAAGACACAACCTGTCTGAACCTTAGTTTCTTCACCAGTAAAATGGTGATAACGTCTGCATTACCTGCCTTACTGTGATGATCAATGGAGATAATATATGTAAAACTTTAAAGCACTATATAAATGAGAATTGCTACTAACATTTCTCTACAGTGCCTGATATATTGTATCAGGTGCCTAATATATCATTTTTAAAGAAATTAATCCATGAATTGATTGATCCTCTCTACATGGTGGCAATAGGGACAGCTAGTCTATTGTATTAAAAAATGAAGAGCAATCCATTCAAAGCTCTGAAACAGAATCATGAAATTAGCATTCTCTTGCATTTTAAGTAGAGAAGCATTTGAAGTAATGAAAATAAAGTTGTATTTTAAGGAGAATGTGGCTATGTTTAGCATGTAGTATGTGAACTGGAAGTAATAAAAGACAGGATACAGACGAAAAAGAACCTCTTAAGAACTCAGCATATGGGAACTATAACTAGTGCTCCTTAGGATAGAGTTCAGTAAGAACAACCCTCAAAGAGAATGATTCAGTCCTCTGTACTTATCCAACTCTCTGTTTTGGAAATCAGTCTAGATGACTCACTAGGAAAGCATTTTCCCTTTAACCAAACCAAACCTGAAGCAAATGTAGCATTAGAATCATTTCTGTCCAGAGTTTATCACCTAGCTCATCATCCCTGCCAAGCTAATCCGGGAACAGAGGCCCACACCTTTAAAAGCACACAACTCATTTCCATGGAGTTGCGGGCATTTGGAAGGAAAAAAGAAAAGAGAAATAGTTGCTATGCGAAGCTTTGCCTTTGTTTCAACAGGCTCTCTGTCTAGAACAGACTCTCTCCCTCCTCATCATTTTTTTTTCCTGTCACAACTGCTCCTTTCTATCATGCTCCTACCTCAGCCACGAAGCCTTTCTCTATTCCACCTCCACTCCTTCCTCATGCTCCTACACCTTCAAACAAGATATGATATATCTCTCCTTATTTTTGTTTTTTTGTTTTTGTTTTTTTCATAGAACCATGGTAGGTTATTAATGTACAAGTCATCTCTCCTAGGCCATAGTTGTTATTTATAGGTCGTCTCTCCTAGATTATAAATTCCTTGAGGGCAAGAGCTTCATCATTGTTCATCAGTCTATCCTTTACACCAGCTATAGTGCCCTGCACATTAAATGAACTTAAATGTAGAACTGAAAAGCCTTGTTATCATCACTCTTGGGAAGAAAATGAAATAAACCTTTTACTTGAAGCACAGAGTAGGCAATCCCTTTCAAAATGTTCCCTTACTTACAGATGCAATATGATTTTTCAATAAATGACTTATAGTTATTAACATTTTCTGGGCTAGAACTAGGGAATAGCTCCCAATTATTTCTGCTACAAAAAAAAAAAAAAAAAAAAAAACCACCCCTCTCATTAGAATAAGTTCATAAAGAAAGGTATGTAGGAATAGAAATTCCAGATCCTGAAAGTACTGGGTTGTTGTTTTTTTGTTGTTGTTGTTTGTTTGTTTGTTTTGTTTTGTTTTGCTTTGCTTCACTTTGTCTTGGTCCTACTTCCATCCTCAGTTTTTCATGTTTATCCTATCATGTTTCAATTCCACCAACTTCTGCACGCTGAATTGATCAGAACTCCTCAAACTGTGCTTCTGTTGACTTCCATCAACAACTCTTTGATTCCCCCAGTTTGTTACAGCTTATTTTTTTTGTTATTTTTTTGTTGTTGTTGTTGTTTTAGAAAATTGGGGTTAAGTGACTTGCCCAGGGTCACACAGCTAGTAGGTGTGTCAAGTGTTTGGTCTGAGGCCGGATTTGAACTCAGATCCTCCTGACTTCAGGGCCAGTGCTCTATCCACTGCACCACCTAGCTACCGCTACAGCTTATTTTTTGTGATGATTTCCCCTCTGCTCCTGGTTTGGTTGTCTAGATCTCTTTCCTCACATGGGGAATGTTTATTTACTATCATTAACTCTTATCTTGTCAAGGGCAGCTAGTGTGGCACAGTGTATAGAATGCCAGGCCTGGAATCAGGAACATTTATCTTACTGAATTAAAATCTGGCCTCAGCCACATATTAGCTGTGTCACCCTGGGCAAGTCACTTAACCCAGTTTGCCTCAGTTTTCTCCTTTTTAAAATGATCTGGAGAAAGAAATGGGAAACCACTCCAAGAAAATACCAAATGGGATCATGAAGAGTCAAAAATGACTGGAAAATGACCAAACAACAACAAAAACTCTTGTCTACATGTTATTTATGGATAGGATGTGACAAGGATCATCTCTGAAGGGCAATAAAGACTGCTCAGGAGCAGACTTAATAGATAAGCTAGGTTGATCAAGTATCATCTCCAAAAATCAACCAAAAGTATGGTTAAGGATCCAGGTTAGAAATAGATTAAGCAAGCACAGAGAATGTATGGGGTAGCTCAGAGTCTGGGAGGCTTGATGCTAACCTCACATAGAAAATAAGTACAAGAATATGGCACATGAAAGGGCTGTAAACATGTGTATACCCTTTGACCCAGCAATAACACTTCTAGGGCTGTATCCCAAAGAGATCATAAAAGTGATCTCTTTTCCCATAAAAATGGGAAAAGGACCCACATGTACAAAAATATTTAAAGCAGCTCTTTCTGTGGTGGCAAAGAATTGAAAATTGAGAGAATACCCATCAATTGGGGAATTGCTGAACAAGTTGTGGTATATGAATGCAATGGAATACTATTGTGCTATAAGAAATGATGAGCAAGTGGACTTCAGAAAAACCTGGAAAGACTTATATGGACTGGTGCTGAATGAAGTGAACAGAAGCAGGAGAACATTGTATACAGTAACAGTAACATCATTTTATGACTAACTTTGATAGACTTAGCTCTTCTCAGCAATTCAAGGATCTAAGACATCTCCAGAAGTCTCACAATGGAAAATGCTATCCACATCCAGAGAAAGAACTATGGAGTTTGAATGCAGATGGAAGCATACTATTTGCTCTTTTTTTTCTTCTGTTTTGTTTTGTTTCCTCTTTCTGGTGGTTCCTCCTATTGGTTCTAATTCTTCCTTACAACATGACTAATGTGAAAAAAAAGAATATAGCAAAAAAATTTGGGGTGCTTTGTGATACCCTCCTAGCTGTCCCAAGTACTTTAGTGTTAGTATCAATTTTGCTTCCTTGCTTTCATTCATTTGTATCAAAGACTAAGATGATGTCGGGGAGCTGAGGGAAATAAGTGAAGACTCAAAATCATAAAGGTCCAAAGTATAATTATTATTAATATTAATTATTAGCAGAATTATTTCTACTCTCATTAAGAGATTGAATGGGAATTGCAAGTAATTACTAACTCTAACCAAATAGTTATCTATAACAGTGAACTTTCATTTTTTCTCTGAGGGAGGCAGTTCAAAAAAAAGGGTAAAGTACTTGTGTGCACTTATTTGCTGGTCGACTGTTCTGTGTTTCAAAAAGTCTTGCTTGGTCCATGAGGCTAAGACTTCAGAAATCATTAGATTCCTTTTCTAGAGGAGAGAAAAGCTCCTTTTATCTAATCCAATAAGAGATGACAGAGATCATTTGAAGTACCATCTCTGCAGAGGACTCCAGAGGAAGATCAGTAAGTGTCATAAATGAACACAGTCCAGAAGAGAGACATAAATATGGAAAGTAGCAGAGATATGAGAAGTTACCCACATACAAACCCACCAAAAGCAGCATGATGAAGCCATTTACAACCCCATAGTCTTAAAGGGGTACATTATCCATTCACTTATGAGCTCTGGCCACTTTTCTTACATATTTGCAGGAGAGTGTTCACCCAGGTTTGTTGGGAAACTGTTATGCTCCTAATTTATTAACATGTTATTTCATTGAAGGTCTTTGCCTTAAACTAGTTCTATCCTCTGGTTAACTGAAAAAAAAAACATTGGTAGATCTTACAAGCTCTAGTTTTGAGTGTCTGAGGTCTCATAGAGTATTTCGCATTTGAGTAATTTTTCTGGAGCTCCAATGTGTGTATATTCCCCCAGTTGTTCTATGATTAAGAAAGGATTGTTGATAAAGAAGAAGCTCAGATAAAGCAGCTCTTCACTAGAGCTTGGTCAGACATCAAAGACCCCAAAATCCACTACATACTGGGCCATTACCAATCATCTTGGCTTTTGTCTTGGCACTGGACTTCGATGATTACGGAAGAGACAGTAAGGCTGACAACTTTGCACAACTCTGCCTCATTTAAATCCAATTCATGCACAAGTCAAGACATCACCCAATGATGTCATCAGTCCTCTCCAAAAATGAAGGACAAACAATAACAACAACCATATAAAAAGCCAATTTTATGAACTATTTCTAGATCTTCTTGGCAGTCTTACATCAACCTGAATTTCTCATCTAAGGAGCTAGTACCCTTATTTCAAAGACTTTTCTGGTCCTTCTTGGAGAATCCTCATTCTCTACTAGAATCATCAGTGAGAAGACTCTCCATATTCTCCCCCCAAAGAATTAGTCCTATCCACAAGATCTTAAAATACATGTAATGAAACAGTATAACAAATTATACTTCAACAATTCACACTTACAAAGATTTCTCCTTGAAAACAAGGATATGTAATTAAGGAATACACAAGACTAAAACTGAAAATTCTGAAGGAATTGTTTGGTCAAGAAAAAAATATTAGTCTGGCAAGTAACTTCTTTGTGTGGTATAATTGTAGTCCTGATAAAGAAATTCTAAACATGTTTTAAAACATTAAATATGCCAAAGAAAGGAAAGAGCATTAAATTTCCCAAGAAGACCAATGAATATTTGGTTTCCAAGTTCAAATAATAGTTTTATCCATGAAGTTGTAGTAAGGTCCTAGGAAAACCTTCAAAATCTTAAACAAGTCATAAAATTACCAAATATAACCCAGGAAGGATAAAAGAAGAGAAAAAGGGGAAGAGAAGGACACTGATTACAAAAAGGAGAAAAACAGCAAAAGGAGAAAAGAGCTATTCTAGGAAAGGGATAAGAATGTACCTCACTATGAAGCTAAGAATTTCCCAGTTTCCATAGTTGTGTCTAGAAATTGACTTAACCGGGGCAGCTAGGTGGAGCAGTGGATAGAGCTCTGGCCTTGGGGTCAGGAGGACCTGAGTTCAAATCTAGCCTCAGCCACATAACACTTACTAGCTGTGTGACCCTGGGCAAGTCACTTAACACCATTGCCTAACCAAAAAACCAACAAACAAACAAAACTATATCAAAAAAAAAAAAAGAAAAGAAATTGACTCAACCATAGGAGAAAAAGGAAAAATGCATTCACAACTGAAGACTACATCTATGAAAAGCTCTATGTTCAGGAGAGGGGAAATAAGTATCTCTCTGAGGGTTTTTATTCTTATTTCACTTCTTCTATTGGGGATATCAAAGGCAAAGCTTCATGTACTCCCACTTTCCATAGAAGATGACTGTAGAAGAAGAATTAGGGAAAGGACTCGAGCTGAATAAAAAGGAAAAGAAATTTGTAAAGGTAATTTAGAGGAGTTTGACATTGTGAAGAAGACCAGAAAATGAAATGGGGTGAAAAAGAAATTTAGGAGAATTTGAGGACAAGTTGAAGGAGAACAAATTCAGCTAAAGGAGCTTAAAGTCTTAATCTGAAGAAGTACTTAGTATGAAGTGTAGTGTTCAAAAAGTTCAAGAGACATAATTTTGGGGTAATTAGTCATTTTATTAATAATGTTAGCATTTTAATAAAAAGAGGTCAGTGGCACTCCCAAATGCCAAAGACCCTTACAGCGGCAGGCTCAAGGTTTATATGGCCTTGGAAAAGTAGGTGTTCCAGACTGTGGCAATCAACTCTGATCTGTTAGCAAGTAATGAGAGAGAATGAATATTACAATGAGGGGTTGGACTTATTCTAATGAACTTTGATTATGTCATTTACTTCTAAATTGCCCAGCTTTGGATAATCTCTTCAAAGAATTTAAAAAAAAAAACCTAAATAGAAGGTTGGGTGGGGTATGATTGAGAAGAGTTTAATTCAATGTCCTTCAAGAGATTGAACTTGAAAATGAGGACTATAGAAAAAGGGGGAACTCTGGATCTCCCTAAATCATTTGTTAACAATAAACATTTTTCCCATAAGAAAAGAAGGCACTAATCCAGCCCTTGGTGCTTACCTATGTAACCTTAGGAAAATCTCTCAACTTCTCTCTTGGCTGCAGTTTCCTCATCTGAAAAATGAGGGGAAAGGACTGGAAGTACCTAAAGTTCAAAAATTATGATTCTATGACCATATTATTGAGGAGCATGGAACTGAAGGGAAGAACTCAAGAAGGAAGATGGCAAGACAAGTTAAGTAAGAAAGGGTAAGCAAAAACAATTTGGTAAATAAAACAAATTGTTGAGAGATGTGAGTTTGGAAAGAGATCAGAAGGGAAGTGGGGCAGCTAGGTGGTACAGTGGATAGAGCACTGGGCTGGGAATCAGGAAGACTCATCTTCCTAAGTTCAAATGGTCTCAGACCTTAATAGCTATATGACACTGGGTAAGTCACTTAACCCTGTTTGCCTCAGTTTCCTCATCTGTAAAATGAACTGGAGAAGGAAATGGCAAACCACTCTAGTATCTTTGCCAAGAAAACCCCAAATGGGGTCAGGAAGAGTCTGACATGAAACGACTCAACAACAATAACAAGAAGGGAAGTAGGATGTCGATGTCCAGATATCAAAGTAGGGGGGTGGAGGGAAGTGAAAGCAGTAAATGGCATGAAGCAATGCTCAGAAAGTGAAGCATAAACATCCAAAGGCAATTCCAAAAACAAGCTGAAGAATCTCCATCAGTATGGGGAGCAGAGTGGTGAGTATTGAACTTACCAGGCCTGAATTTCTATCACAGCCAGGTGACAGCTATCTTTGACACAAGAGTAGACTGGGCTCTATTCTAGAAGGCATGATGATGTAGCTGGATAAACACCATTTCACACTCCAGCTTTTCAGAGACAATGAAGTGCTAAAAGATTAATATGGATGAGAACCAGTCCCAAACTAGTTTCTCCATACATAATTCAGCATAATGTTCTAGGACACCCCTCTCTTTCCAAGGAAGAACACTTCAGCAGCGTCAGGACCCCTTCAAAGTGTCTGCCCGTTCTATTCTGTTTTTCATTATTAAGTCTTATGCTTCAGCTTTTTCACCAAAGAAGAAAGGGTGTTGCAGCAGATAATCATCAGGGTTTGTTCTAGTTTTAAAATTTAAAGTTTTTCAATATAATATCTATTACACAAAGTAAGTGAGGCACAATTGAAGTATACAGGTTCCCTGACTCTTACAGGACTGCACAGCCTAGCTGTCTGGATAACATGAATATCTCTACATATCCATGGGAGAAGAAAAGACACACAGAAAAATTCCTTCTGTATGCTCTATGTAAAGGGACACCAAATGAGTGAGATGGGTCTAGGAGTACATAGCTAATTGTGCACCGAAAGGGGCAAGACCCTCTGCTCAGTGCATAATGATTAATAGGGGATTAGGGTCAAGTACCGAAAGATGCATCAAACATCTCTTTTGCATCTTCAGAAGACTCACACAAATGTATTAATTTTTAGCCTTTTCCTACTGGTCTCTTCTGTTAACTAATGCTATGAACACAAGTCTCTTCATAATACACAGTAGAACGGTGGAATTGGGACATGTTAATAGAACTGATTAATTCTTCACTTCATCTTGTACTACCTTTCCAGCTGACCTTTTTTTTCTCTTTTCTCATTATGCCAATTCCTTTTAAGGATGAAATAGAGTCTAGGAAATGTTAGACTTTTTCTTTCTTTTTTAAGTGACTATATTTTGTAAGTATTCTTTAAGAAAACTTTACTCATTTTTTTCTTTGCTAAGCTGAAGGCTGAGAGTAGATGAGGATCCTGAATATAAAACAGGCAGATGCAAATTAAAGCTGCCCAATTTATTTTAAACTCCCAGATATAAATGCAGGACTTATTCGGCGTCACCAGGAGAGGCACACAAGGTAATGTCAAGACAATCAGTGGTAAATGCTATTCTCTGAAGAAAACCTTCTCAGACCCTGTGATCCAACATTATAAATCTGGGTTTGTTTTTGTTTTTTATTTTTCTCTCCTCACCCTTCAAAAGAGGAGGCCAGCTTTGGATCCTAGAGGCTAAGAGGTTAAATGCAATGCATTATTTTGGAAGACAAAAAAAAATGTTGTTGGAGCTAAAACTGCCTCTATTCCATTTGAAGCTGACCCACCTTTTTGGAATGAGCATACATCCAAGACACAGAGATGAGGATTGGTCATCTGAATCCTGAACAAAATTAAGTACTATGGAAAGCAAGGCGTTGGCGATGTAAGTCTAATGCAAATCTGCATGAGAGCTGCATAACTGGATAATGAACCACTTACCGATCTTGCAAAAAAAAAAAAAAGGAATCACAAATGCTAATGAAATGGCTACTTTCTGCTGCATTGACTATTCAGCTATTGTTGAAAACGTGAGCAATTTAGCTTTTTAACTTTGCTCACCAGCAGCAGCTAATTATTTCCTAGGAAATGTAAGGAAGCTAAATCCTAACAGAGCGAGGCCCCTGGGCAAAATTGTGAAATAAGGCAAAGTTTTTACATCTGAGAACGACCTTTTCTGTTTGGTGTTTCCTTAGCTTGCCTTTCTACTTCTTCCTTCCCTGAATCCTGCTTCTCCCTACATCCATCTGTGACCATCCTCCCATTACAGGCCTCTTAAAGTTTAACTCCTACCATCAAAATTTTTTTCTCAGGAACAGATCAGTAGATATGGTTAATTGAAATACATTCACGGTAAGGTTCAAATGATTGATAACAGTTTATCATGTGCCCACTCCTAAGAATGAATGAATAAAGCATTTATTAGCCAGTTACTATGTGCAAAACACTGGCCTTATCACTGGAGATACAAATAGAAAAAGACACTCCCTACTTAAGAGAAGGTCTAGTTCTGCAGGAGAGAAAACACATCGGGAAGTTTTCAGCTATAACTTTGAATAGAAAGGTTCCATGGTCCTTAAGATGCAGCAGCAAATCAGATGGTAATACTTTTTTTTATCTAATGTCATTTTTACTGATAAAACCAGGTCACTTTCCAACACTGAACCATTTGACAGTGGGCTAGAATCAAAAGTATATAGAGGGTGGCAGTTAGGTGGCACAGTGGATAGAGCACCCACCCTGGAGTCAGGAGGACCTAAGTTCAAATCCAGCCTCAGACACATAACACTCACCAGTTGTGTGACTCTGGACAAGTCACTTAACCCCAATTACCTCACACACAAAAAAAAAAAAGGTATATAGAAGTCATCTCAAACTGGTTACTGGCTATTATTAATTTTCAATGTGAACATTTATACCTCAGAAATAAACAAAAAACTGATTATTGTTTTGTTGATTGTTTAGACTTCAGAAAGCCATGGAGAAAATGTTAATAATGCAGATTTTGGAGAGCTGGTTGCTAAACATTTACCAGCAAACCTCTAGCTAGAAGCATTGCTATTACAATGGTTCTTGGTTTCAGGATCCTGGGCTATTTCTATCAGGGTCTGAGGAGAGATGGTTGTCTAAATCGTAGTGATTTGACCTTCCTGGCCTCCTCTCTCCCTCAGGGTGTATTATTGCTTCATCTAGGTTGACTTCCTTTCCCTGTAAATTGGTTAGCAATTGGTGTAGATTACAAGTCCCTGGTCCGTGGGAGTTGCCTCCCAAGGTACTGACTGTGAGGGCCGGGTGGAAAGCAGGATCAGTGATCTGGGGTTAGCTGCCACCCCCAATTTGTCTACACTTACCTGCCCTATTGGTAGGGCTGGTTAGCAGCTGTTGTGGGTGATGATGAAGAGGATGGGTGCTTTCTCCACTTTGCTTTCTTCAATGGTGGCTATAGGGGCCAGGTTGGAAGCAGGTCTCATGGTTCAGTCAGTCAGCAAGTCAGTACACATTTTTTTTTTAGGCAATTGGAGTTAAGTGACTTGCCCAGGGTAACACAGCTAGTAAATGTCAAGTGTTTGGTCTGAGGCCAGATTTGAGCTCAGGTACTCCTGACTTCAGGGCCAGTGCTCTATCCACTGTACCACCTAGCTGCCCCAAGTCAGTACACATTTATTAAGCGCCTACTATGTATCAGAGAGGCAACTAGGTAGCTCAGTGGATAGAGTACTGTGCCTAGAGTTAAGAAGACCTGAGTTCAAATCCAGCCTCAGAAACTTACTAGCTATGGGACCCTGGGCAAGTCACTCAACCTCTGTTTGCCTTAATCCATTGGAGAAGGAAATAGCAAACTACTTCAGTATCTTTGCCAAGAAAACTCCATGTGATGGGGTTGGAATCTGGGCCCCAGAAAGGAAAAACCCTGGACTTTCCCACATGGCCAAATCTCTGGCATTCACCTGAGGCTATAATCCTATCAACTGGCCTTTCATTTTGGCTACACCCAATCTCCCCTCCATTGTCTTACCTCCCTATGGCTCCGGGCCAGTTCCCACCCTTAATCCTAGCTAGGCTCCATTCTCCCTTGGCCAGAGGTCCAGGTCCCAGGAGTTCTGTTCACCCCAGCTTACTAGCCACTCCCATCCAGACCTCCTTAGGCCCTTCCTCCCGTCACCCCAAACTACTTGGCCACTCCTAGACCCCTCCCACAGTCTTTCTGTACATAAGGTCCATCTTGTCTCTATTAGGATGCTCTGATTCTTAAAATCTAGCCAACAGCCCGTAGATGCTGATTCCTTAAGAGTCTAGCTAATATGGAGAATCTTCAATAAACCTCGTTTTTGGCTGCAAGAAGGCTTGGGTCGAATTCTTTAGGGCAGGACCCAGGTGTTGTGATTTTGGGATTCCAGGACCCCTAACCTCTAGACCGTATTACATGGACAACATCAGCATACCATAGTCCATAGAGCCTCAAAGAGACACAACTGAAGGACAAAGCAACCACAACTATGTATCAAGCATTGTGCTAAGTGCTGAGGATACAAAAAGAAAGGTAAAAGACAGTCCCCTTCTTTCAAGAAGATCACCGTCCAATAGATGAGACAACATGCCACCAACTACATAGAAACAAGCTACATGCAGGATAAATTGGAAAGAAACAATCATGGGAAGGGACTAGAATTAATCAGTATTAGCAAAGACTTCCTATAGTAGATGAGGTTTTACCTGGGACTTCAAAGAAGTCAGGGATGTCAGAAGGCAGAAATGAGGAAGGAGACCATTCTATGTGTGGGGAACAGCCAGTGAATACGCCTGGAATTAAGAGACAGAGTGCAAGAGAAATAACAAGGAAACTACTAGCATCATTGGATCACAGATTCCACGGGGTGGGATATTAAGTGTAAGAAGACTGGAAAGGTGGGGAGGGCAGGTAGGAAGGGCTTTGAACGCCAAACAGATGATTTCATATTCAATCCCAGAGGTTATAGGGAGCCAAGGGAGTTTACTGAGTCAGGGGCATAGGGGTGGGGGGAGTGATGTTGTTGGACTTCTGCTTTAGGAAGATCACGCTGACAGCCAAATGGAAGATAGATGAATGGGGAGCAACTTGTGTCAGGGAGACCAATCTATAGGCTATTGAGGGCCTGCAACAGGGATGTGTTTTCACTGGGAACAGAGAAAAAGGGACACATACAAGAGAGGTTACAAAGGTAAAAATTGACTAACCTTGGCAACAAATCAGATATGGGGGATGAGAGAGAATTAAGCATGGAGGAAGTCATCTAGGGTGAATCTGGGTGATTGAGAGGATGGTACCCTCAAAAGGCATAGGGAAATTAAGAAGATGGAAGGGTTGGGGGTGGGATAAAAAATCATGAGTTTAGTTTTGGACATGTTGAGTTTAAGGTAGGGTACCTTGGATATACCTTGGATAACTGGATAGGATATCCAGTTTAAGATGTCTAAGAGGCAGTTAGAGATGGAATACTGCAAGTCAGGAAAGAGATATGAGCAAGATAAGTAGATTTGAGAATTATAAGCATAGAGATGATAATTGAATACATGAGAACTGATGAGATTACCAAGTGAAATAGTATAGAGGAAGAAGAGAAGGAGGCCAGGGCTGAATCTAGGATGCAGAAGGTTAGTGGGTGTGACCTGGATAATGACCAGCAAAGAATAAGAAGGAGCAGTCAGAAAGGTAAAACTTAGAAAGAAAAGAGTATCAGTTAGAAGAGGGTAATCAACAAAGTCAGTGTCTGCAAAGAGATCAAGAAGGGTTTCTGGGGTGTCTGCATCAGGGTCAGAGAGAAGATGATGGTCAAAGCGTGGCAGTTTGACTGGCCCAGCACACATTCCCTTCTGTTTCTCCTTCAGGGTGCCCTTCCGCTTCAATTGGGTTAGCTTGCCTTCCCCATGGGTGGTGGGTGGTTGGAAGTTGTTGGGGATGGCTAATTCCTCCTTCACAGGAGTTGTTTCCCCAGATACTGGCTGTGAGGATCGCCCTATTTGTTTGTTTGGTACTTGTTGTTTTGTTTTGTTTTCATTTTAATAATCATTAGTCTTAAATTAAAGGAATGGAGGCCTGATGGTAAAAGTTCAGGAATTAGCAAAAAAGAAGATAGGCTTTTCTGGACAGTGGTTCCTTCCTTGTATTCCCAGAAATAGCAGCAAATAAAATGCCACCTATTGCACCTAACTAGGAGACCAGTCTTACACTTTTGCTAAGCCTAGGGGATAAAGATGGGCCCATAATTTCCAGGAGTATCAGTGGTTTGAGAGAAGTCCATTGAAGGAGGCAGGTGATTGATTAGACTGCTCAAAGTCCTCTCTTTTGGTTATGACAGGTGATGATGTTTTGTCTTGGAGGTGTTGAGAAGCTTGCTTCACAGAAGACAGGATGCAGACCAAGAGAATTCTGGTTTAGAGAGAGGTGGTAGTGTGAGGTGAGCTGTCTGAAAAAGTACCTAGAAGCAACAATGGAGACCAAGAGCTTGGCATCATGCTCCCCTCCTGGAAATGGACCTAAGGTAAAGAGAGAAGCTTGGAGGCAGGTGGTCAGGGGGTGAAGAGTGAAACTAGGGTCCCAGGGTGAAGCCAGGAGGTAGGTAGTAGGATATGTACAATAGTGCTTGTTTTTCTTGCTAAGGCTTTTGTTCTGTCATGCATTTCTCTGTCTCTTTCCTGAGTTTTCTGTGAGGTTTTACTTATGATAATGTCTTTCCTTTCCCTTCTTTTCCTCTATTTTTTTTATTGTTCTTTTCCTTTATTTAGCACATTGCTTGCTGTTCTGAGGTGATGAAGGGCTTGGCATGGCTTCTCACTCAGCCATCTTGCAAGAAGTTCAATTGACAGAAAGAGGGAAGCTGGAGAGAAGGGCAGATTTATGAGAAAAGATGATAAGTGCAGTTTTCTATATAATAACTCAATTTTTGGTACAACTGAGGGTAGTGTTGCTGTTAATGGCTGGGAGCTACATTTCCAAAGTTGTATTCTGCTTCTGAACATCAAACTAGAAGCCTTTGAGGCAAAAAATGTAGCAGAGATCAGAGTGAGTATGAGAATTGGTTATATCTTTTTCTCACGATTTTCTTTCCTAGCAGAAAGATAGTTAGGTTCTATTGTCTATATTTTATAGATAAGGAAAGTATGCAGATGAAGTCAAAGCAATTTGAGCCCAGATCATAGACATTGCCATTGCTCAAGGCAGGTCTCTTAATTCTTATTCGTACCTATGAGCCAGGCTAGTAAAATAATGGTTTCCGAAAAGTGATTCAGTCACCTGGCTTTGTCCAATTAATCATGATTGGGACAGCTAGGTGGCCCAGTGGATAGAGCACTGGCCTTGGATTCAGGAGGACCTGAGTTCAAATCCGGCCTCAGACACATAACACTACTAGCTGTGTGACTCTGGGCAAGTCACTTAATCCCCATTGCCTAGCCAAAAAAACAAAACAAAACAAAACAAAAAAAGCAATTAATCGTGATCATTGGTAAGATCTTGCAAATTCACTCTTTCTCCTTAGTGCCCTACTGACTTTTCAACTCATTTGGAAGTTATTTCTTCACTTCTCATGTTCACTTTATAGAACCCAAAATTCATTAATGCCAGGCAATGAGCTAGAGATTCCAACTTACAAAAGGGAATTAACTAGCAGGGGGATGGAATTACAATGGAATCTCTATCTCTTTCACTCTGATACATAATGCAATGCTTTCACTTCAATTAAGTGTGATGGTCAGGCTGCTTGTAAGAGCAGCCTTTCTTCCTAACACTCTAATACATTAAGGATACCATTATTTCTTTCACACTCAATAATGCCTAAACTGCTGAAAGCCAAATAGCATTATACCAGTCTTTTATCCCTGCTTCTCTTCTTGTGTTTGGTGACTACAACACAAAATGCATAATTAGGACAGCACAGAGATAGTTAAAACAGTCTCAAAGGGGAGTGAGGAAAAAAAGATTTAAATCTCGTGTCAATGATCCTGAGCTGTTTCTAAACTGGATCTAGGTGTTACTGAAACTTGCTTTCCTCCCTGTAATTTATAAAAACAAATTATTACCCCTAGATAAGAGATATTGTTTTGTTTTTAGTTAATTCAGCCTATTTAAATTCCTATGTTTTGTACATCTCATGATGAATATAGAGGAAGGAAGACCATTTATCAATGAAGCTATTTTATAAACATAAATAAATGCCCTTTTATTTTTGAAAATAGCACTGCTGAGGGTAGTGAAATTATCTGTGTTTACATGACTAACCCTCTGGAACTGAGAAAGCTAAGAAAAAGTGAACAGTGGAACTAGGAACACACAGGCTTCACTAGCTTTCTCTCCTCACCCATACCTGCATTAATACTAGGGGACTTCAACATACGATTGACTCTCCCTCAATTACCTTAACCATTCAGTTCCTCAACTTACTCTCTTCCCATGAGCTACTCCTCCACCCTACTTCAGCTGCACACAAAAATAGTAATACCCTTGATCTAGTCATCACTCACAAATACACCACATCTATATTCAAGAATTCTGAATTCTCTTTATCTGACTATAACTTACTGATTTGCCACTTTCCTTCTGCCTTCCCTTTTAAAACCTTACTCTTCATCTGTGTCAAGACCTCCAATCCCTTGACCCTTCAAATCTTTCCCAGGCCATTTTCCTTTCACTCCCCACCCTCTCCTTTCTATCTTGACTTCTTGGTGAATTAATTCAACTCCTCTCTTGAATCCCTAGCCCCCTTATCATATCACTGATTATGCCCCACCAAGTCTTAGCCTTGGATCACTGCTACCATTCACCACCTTCATTCCTAGACTTGTGCTGCTAAGAAGAGAAACCATTCTGACTGGATTTACTAGAAATTTATGTTATACAACCTCAACTGGAAGCTCACTGCTGCTAGGCAATCCTACTATACCTCCCTTAGCAACTCACTATCCCACTCTCTGTAGTGACTTTTTCAAACCTTTCCATTCTTCCACAATCCCCCCATGGCTTTCCTTTCCCCACTCTCTCAGCTGAAAATTTTACCTCATATTTTGCAGAAAAAAAATTGAGGCCATTTGCCATGAGCTCCCTTTTCTCCTCTCTTCTGTATCTGCTATCACTCAGAAGCCTTTTGTCACTACCTCCTCCTTTACCCTTCTTAGATGATGAAGTGGCCTTACTCCTTGAGCAAGGCTAACCCCTCTACTTGTTCAAGCAATACCATTCTGTCCTATCTCCTCCAAAAGACTGTCCCTTCTGTCATCCCCATTCTTTCCCTGATTTTCAACCTCTCCCTATCTACTGACTCATTTAGCACTGCCTACAGACACCTCCATGTCTCCCCTATCCTGAAATTAAAAAAACAAAACCTTATCCTTTCTTCTCTGCCATCATCCTATATCTTTTCTGCCTTTCTGGCTAAACTCCTCAAAAAAGCCATCAACAATAGGTACATCCACTTTCTCTCCTCTCAATTCCTCATTGACCCCTTATAGTTCAGCTTCCAACCTTATTATTTCACCAAAACTGCTCTCTTCAAAGTAATTAATTATCTCTTAGTTGTGAAGTCCAATGGCCTTTTCTCAATCCTCATTTTCTTTGACCTCTCTTTGATACTATTGATTACTCTCTCCTCCTTTATGCTTTCTTCTCTGTAGGTTTCCAAGACACCATGCTCTCCTGGTTCTCCTCCTACCTGTCTGATTGTTTCTGTCTCCTTTGCTGAATCCTCTTTCCAGATCACACTGTCTAACCACAGATATGCAGCCCATAGGGTTCTGTCCTAGACCCTCTTCTCTTCTCCCTCTATACTTCATTTGGTGATCTCAACAACTCCCATGGATTAAATTACCATGCCTATGCTGATGATTCTCAGATATACCTATCCTGCCCCAAACTCTCTGCTGATCTGCAATCTCATATTTCTAACTGCCTTTCAGAAATCTTGAATTGGATGTCCAACAGACATCTTAAATTTGATATATTCAAAACAGAATTCATTATTTTCCCCCTAAACCCTCCTCCCTTCCTAATTTCCTGATTGCTATAGAGGGCAATACCACCCTCAGGCTCCCAACCTAGAAGTCATCCTGGACTCTTCACTATCTCTTACTCACTATATCCAATCTGTTGATTTGACATTTGCAACATCTCTCAAATATGTGCCCTTCTCTCCTCTGACACTACCACCACTCTGGTGCAGGCCTTCATCACCTCACAAAAAACCAGTTTTATATAGTCTGCCTTCTTCAAATCTCTCCTCACTCCAATCCATTCTCTACCGAACCGCTAAAGTGATTTTGCTAAAGCTCAGGTCCAAATATGTCACCACCACCCCTAATTAAACTCCAGTGACTCTCTATCACCTCCAGAATCAAATACAAAATGCTCTGTTATTCAAAGCCCTTCATAACCTAGCCTCCTTCTATCTTTCCAGTCTTTTTTCCATCTTAATTCTTGACTTGTATTCTTTGTTCCGGTGACACTGGTCCCCTGGCTCTTCTACAAATAAAATGCTCTATCTCTCAGCTCTGGGCATTTTCTCCAACTGTCCCCCATGCCTGGAATACTCTTCATCCTCTGCTCTGACAACTGACCTTCCTGATTTCCTTTAAGTCAAATTAAAATGTCA
Organism: Vombatus ursinus; assembly: GCF_900497805.2. Lineage (NCBI taxonomy): Eukaryota > Metazoa > Chordata > Mammalia > Diprotodontia > Vombatidae > Vombatus > Vombatus ursinus. The sequence continues at coordinate 14,776,794 of NW_020940360.1, read as the reverse complement.
CCTGACCTATTTGTACAATGGTATTTGTAACAGCTTTTTTTGTGGTGGCAAAGAATTGGAAATAGAGAGAATGTCCATCAATTAGGGAATGGCTAAACAAGTTGCAGCATATGATTGTAATGGAGTACTATCATGCTATAAGAAATTATAAGCAGGATGTAGATAACTTGCTTTGTTTGCATGTTGTCCCTCCCCATTAGATTATAAGCTCCTTGTGGACAGGACCTGACTTTTGCCTCTTGGTATATCTGCAGTTGCTTAGCACAGTTGCAGAAACATAATAAACATGCTTAATAAATATTGACCGATTGATAATGATACTCAAGGGCTACAGGAACCTTCCTTTTTACTGGTGGAAGAACTAACTTAATTTAGCTATAATAGAGACAAAGATAGAGGGAGAAACATATCTATATATTATATAGAGAGATATAGATATATACACACATATATCTTAGATATATATTAGATACACTCTTGAATCCTATATAACTGTTTCCTAACTCCAGGCCAGGCACTCTATATACTATACCACCTACGTACATATTTATAAATATACATACATATAGATGTATGTATTTGTGTGCCTGACAGTATGTCAAATATTATCTCATACATGTGTGAGTATGATATGCATGCATGCATGTATGTATATACACACATACAGATACAACACATACAAACATCTATGTATCTTAATGTACATCTATATTTAAAGATTTATTTAACTGGTAAAGATATAATTTGAAACACAGAACAATAATACAGGATTCAAGAATGGACCTAATAACAATTAGAGTCTGTGAAGAGACTCCTTAAATCAATCAATCTCTCTCCCTCTCTCTTTCAAACCACCCCCGCCCCCCAACTAGCCTCCTTTATATCTCAGGAGGATCTGGAATCTCATCTGATCAAATGAGTGGTGTTCTATCTCCTTGCATTTTTTTTTAATCCTCAAATGCTGGATTTTACATTAGGACAGGGTTTGTTCAGACAATAGTCACAGATTTATGTAACTTAAAGCACATCTATTTTCCATTTTACAGCCTTATTTTTTCTGGCTCTTTTCTCCCCTTTTCTATTTTATAATCCTGTTACCCCAACCCCCATCCTGAGCCCACTAGTTAAATTCTTACTAGACCCACTGCCTTCAGAAGACAGTTCTCAGTAGGGGCTACACAAAGAAATAGCCAAAGCCCAACATAGATTGAAAAAAGGAAAGACCTGATGGAGTGATCAGGACATGACAAATCAAGTCAGAAGTATAAACAAGCCAGTCAGGTTTGAAGACAAGTTTTGGGATTAGGCTAGGCAGACAAAGGGCTAAGTAGAAAATTCCAGAAGGGAATAGATAGGTCAGCAAGCCTGAACATCAGACCAGAACAAGGGTAGGTATGGTAGAAGGATAATAGTAGTGAGCTTTCTTCTTGGGGAATTGCTGTTTTCTGACACCCAACAAAGACCATGGAGCCCATGAGGTCTTCTTTGATTCTTTAAAGTATGTCATACTGAAAGACCTGAGACTTTAGTATTACTGCAAATGCCATATATACTAGTTTCATTCATACCCTCCCCAGGTTAGTTATTCTTTGAAGGACCCTTCATTGTTTATAGTTCAGCTCTTTGAGCCCTAGTTCTGACATTTACAAGCTGTGTGACCCTAAATAAATCACTTACAATCTCTAGATTTCAATTTCCTCTGTAAAATGGGAATAAAAATTCACTATTTATCTCATGGTTGTTATGAGAAAACACTGCACAAATTTTACTGCTTAAATACTTCAAGGATCTGGGATTTTGTTAGTGTAGGCACTTTTTCTTTTGGCCCAGATAACAATGCTTCTGTGAATTAGTAACTGATGTTTGAGAGTTGCAATGGACAAAAAAAATTCAACTCCCTGCAGCCAACTGCGTGGTGAAACTCTCCAATTTAAGCTAGGTGTTCCAATGACATCACAGGAAAGGAAAGAAGGAAAGAACGAAGGAAGGAAGGAAATAAAGATGAAAGTCTTTATTAAATGCCTACTCTGTGCCTGGAAATGTGCTACATACTTCAAAAATATTATCTCATTTGATCACACATATATTACAAGATTCATATTCATAGCTTTACTAGCTATTAGAGTTTATACTGGCATAATCTTCAAGACTTCAGGGTCACCTCTCTATCACCACAAGGCATCAGAATGTGAGTTAAGGGAAGTTATAGATATTATTAGTCATTTATTCATCTATTTGCTAATCACATATTTATGTTTTCTGAACATAGTACTATGTTTAACACAATAAGAGTTACTTCTTTGTATTCCAACCAACCCCCCCTTTGACTCATGATCCATATACTAATTTTGTTCACAATGAGCCACCCCATCTATAATTGCTCCTTGCCAACTAGATGGATTGGTCTGCTCTGGTCAGTTACCACTTCCTCACCACCTAGAAGCTGCTAAAATACTCTGATGTCATCCAATCTTGGCACATGCACAGCTCAGTGGAGCTGGGTAGCAGCCAACATGTTTTGAGGCTGGTGAATAAGAAGCATTTAATCAATCATTAAGCATTTGTTGAGCCCAAGTGAAATCCTAAGCATAGTGCTAGGTGTTGAGAGAGATAGGAAAAATGGAAGGCATAACACTTGGAGTCCCTCTTTAGGATTTTTTTTTTAATCTCATATTGTTATTTAGTGTTCAACTTGTTATGTACATGATGCTAGTTTAAAAGAAAAAGTCAAAGAATTAAGATAGTGAATTGAATTCAGTATATATTCATTAAGGACCTATGTAAGACACTGTCTACGCAAAGACAAAAAAGAACAGATCCTTCTTTCAAGTCAATTCTATGTGCCAGGATTATTTAAGCACTGGAGATTTAAAAAAAAAAGGCAAAAACAATCCTTTTCTACAAGGAGTGTGAAATTTAATGGGAGAGATATTCTTTATAGTTTTTCTCTATATTATATAAAAGCCCACTGTTTATAGTAAATTACAAATCAGTAAAAATCAGTGACAGTGTTTAGTTTCTGCTTTACAACAGGAATCTTTCTGTGCAGTTTCCTGGTATGTGGCATAGTGGTCAGGATCTTAGACTTGAAGTCAGAAAACCTGGAATCAAGTCTCATCTTTGATATTTACTAGCTATATGACCATATGCAAGTCACTTAATCTCCCTGAGCCTCAGCTTCCTCATCTATAAGATAAAGAAAATAATTCCTGTGGTACCTTCCCCATAGAGCTGTTGTGAGGCTTGAATGATATACAGATAGAAAAGGCTCAGCAAACTTTAAAGGACTGCAGGAATGTCAGTTATTATTATTCAACTTTAGCAATAGGATAGAGGATAATCAATCACTTCTCTTGGATGATTTTAGCATAGTTTAGTCTAGAGTCAGGAGGCTAGATGCAGAGCCATAATTAGGGCAGGGTAATGGGATTTTACCCCATAGTACTAGATTTACAGGGTGCAAAATTTAGAGATTATTGATAACACTTATAGTCTTTCAGAAGCACAGAAAGTAAAATCACTGAGTTAGCCAGGTGGCCCAGAAATATGGGTTCTTCCCTGTTCTTTAGTGTTCTATACCCTCTACAATAGTTGCTGTGTTCCAGACCAATATCCCAGGATCTCTGTTTCACCAACAAGGGGAGGTGTCATCTGGCCTCACTGAGGACACGTTCTCTGACATTTCCTTAGGATATGGTTTACAGTGCTTGCCTAAAGCAGAAAAACTCCCAGTTACAGTTCTGGACAAACTAGATGACTTTCATTTGTCTTCCATTTATATGATTCTGTGAATCTATACATAGTTAAAATGCTTATATTCAGGAGAAAGATTGTTTTTCTTCACCAGTAGCAATCATTGAATTAGACTGACTCATCCAAAAGCATTTGAGAAATCTGGAACTTATCAGGTAAAGTTCTGCCCAGCATTCAGCACCTTATAATACTGTGGTAATCTGAACACCTTTTAGATGTCACTGTCAAACAATGATGAAATATAGTCATTTATCCCAGCAATTGTGCTCTGGAGTTGCACATGTATTAGAGCATGCAGGAGGCTACAGTGTCATAACAGATTTTACACAGCAATATGGATTAGATATGGATTCATAGAAATTGAGAGATGGAAGAAGCCTTACAGTCCTGTTACTCCCACCTTCTATCCAATTTAGTCACTTTCTCCACAATACCTGGATATTTAAATACTTCCAGTGATAGAGAGCTCATTGTTTCTTGAGGCAGTTTATTTCATTGAATCAATCAACAAGTATTTTTTAAGCATCTACTAAGTGCCACACACACCTCAAGAGCATAAATTTAAATATATGCAGAGTAGTTAAATACAGGGTAGTTTGGGAGGGAGGGCGCTAGCATTGGAGGGGATCAGGAGAGGCTGCATGTAATAGATGGAACTCTATGAGATGGAGGTAAGGAAGGAATGCATTTCATGCTTTGAGGAGAGCAAGTCCAAATGCAGAGAGACAGAAGATGGAGCATCATGTGTAAGGAAAAGGGGAAAAGCCAGCTGAATCAGACTGCAGGAGGAAGGAAAATGTCCAATGATGGTGAAAAGATAGGTAGGGACCAGTTTTTGTAAAGCTTTATCAGCAAAACAAAGGAGTTAATATTTGATCCTGGAGGCAATAGGAAGCTGCTGAAGTTGATTGAGTAGGGGAGTCACATGGGTGGAACTGTGCTTAAGAAAAATTACTTTGGCAGCAGTATAGAAGTTGGACTCCCCTATTCAATCTACTCCAGTCACTTCCTATTGCCTCTAGGATCAAATATTAATTCCTTTGTTTTGCTGATAAAGCTTTACACAACCTGGTTCCAACATACCTCTTCACCATCTTTGGACATTTTCCCCCTCCCACATTCTGATATCTAGCCAAACTGGTCTTTTTGTTATTCTTTTACACTTGTATAAACTCAAAATCCTGGCACTCAAGGTCTCCTGTAATTGTCCTCCAATTTACCATTCTGGCTTTAGCACAAAATATTCCGTTTTACATATTATACTTTCCAGTCAAACTAGACTATTATCCTTCCCTTAATCTCTTTCTGGCATCTCCTGCCTCCATGTCTTGCGCTATATCATCTCATCTGACTGAGATGAGCAACCCTATTCCTAAATCCATTTGTCAGTGTCCTTCACTCCTTTCTTTTATATCTCTTCCTCTGGTAGAAGTGATCTTTCTTTCCTCAAATTTCTATTAGCATTTTTCTTGGGAACTGTATCATAGTTATTTGGATACATGACTTCCTTATCCTTCTAAGAGTGTAAGCATCATCAGAACAAGACTTATAAATTTATTTCACTTAACACAGTGCCCTGAATGTAACAGTTAATAAACAGTTGTGGAATTATTTGAATGGATATTTGAATGAAGTCATGTCAGCCTCATCTAATTTCCTTTTTTTTTTTTTTGACAATTTTTCTAGAATAATCAAGGGGATTCTGTGGATCTAGTCTATCTGAACTTTATCAAATATTTAACAAAGTGTTTTGAAATATCATTGTGGATAAGATGGAAAGATATGGACTGGAAAACAATAAAGTTAGGGGGATTTAGAACTGGTCGACTAGGCCCAAGAAGTATTAATTCATGGATCAATGTTAACATGGAGGGAAGTTTCCAGTGGACTGCTCCAGGATTCTGTCCTTGGTCCTGTTCTATTCAACATATTTATCAATGACTTGAATGAAGATATAGTTGGTATTCTAATTAAACATGTAGATGACTCACAGATAAGAAGAAGAGTTAATACATTTGAGGACTGATGGGAATATAGGTAATATCTTATTTTTCTATAGCATAACTTCAGAACAGGACTGTTGTTAGAAAAGTGTTTTATAAAACTTAAAATGCTACAGAAAAACAAGTCATTGATCTTTACAAACAAAGAAACAGATTTAGAAAAGTCAAATAACTTGCCCAAGATCACACTGCTGGTAAGCAACAGTTTGAGCTTAAATTATGTCTTCATATTCTAACCCACTTTCCAGTATAGTAGAGCCTCCTTATTACACTGAAGATAACAAAATGGAATTTAAAGGGAAGAAATATAAAGTTTTATACTTGGATTATTTTTTTGAAAAGCAATTATACAATCTAATATGAAGGAAAGATGGCTTAAAAGTAATTCATGTAGGAAAAAAAAGACCTAGGAATTCTAGTGGACTGCACATTCAATTTCAGTTTAGTCGGTACCGTGATTTGGTAACTAAAAGACCTAATACAGTACATGAATAGAAACATAACAGTTATCATCAAGGGAGGCAACAGAACTGTTAGACACTAACCCAGTCAGGTTACATATGGAATATTATTTCTGAGTCCTTGGCACCATGTTTTAGAAAGGACATTGGCAAAATTAAAAGCATTCAAATGAGGCTGACCAGGACGGTGAAGGAAACTTGAAATTATGCCACTGGAAGGTGACTGAAAGATCTAGAGACATTTACCCTGGAGATGAAAAGACTTGGAGAACTTGATAACTATTTTCAAATACTTGACAAGTTGCCACATATGAGAAAGATTTACCTAGTTGACCTCTAAGTGGGAAATAGAAGGAGGAAGGTTTTGTCTTAATTGAAGACAATTAACATGTACTCCCTAATATGTACTCAGAGCCATCCAAAGCCAGATCTGATTGGCATGGTAGGTAGTTAGTCCTTCACAAGTTCTTCAAATGGGGAGTAGATCATTATTTAACAGTGACATTAAAGGTAGAATTCATGATTCAGGGAGGAGTTGTGCTACATGATTTCTTGGGGGGGGGGCGGTCTTCCAAATTTAATATTCTACAATTTAATGAAAATTCTATCAAATAGAGACATCATAATAGATTTTTATATGAAGTTTGATACATACTAAACAATATTAGGAGTTACCTACAACAGCACATCCTTTGATTGTGTTTGCACAAAGTCAAATCACTTAGATGAAAAGTGAAAAATTCAGCAAATGGTGCAACTGTCCATATCAAATATCTAACATTTGTAATTATATAAAATTTTATAGTTATGGAGATGGACCATGTATGTCTCCTCAGTTAATTATACCCCTTTTATTTGGTTGTGATCTCCTGACAATCAAGTAATACCCTCCTAGAAAATATGATTTATCTCATATTTCCCCAGGTTGTCAATGTAATCAGAAATTTTGATATGCTATGTCTATTATTTCCTTATTCTCTGCATAACCTGTCACTCTATCATGAGGGGAAAAAAAAACTAAAAAAAAAATTCCTTTCCAATATTATGGAGGCACTGAACAGTATTTTGTACTTTGGGGATCATTTTAAATGAAAGTATGGACACAATAATTTCTTCAAAAAGATCATCAGTGTTAATATAGCACCAGTGTAAGTATAAATTTAGACTAACCTCTCTTCTCTTTACCTGAAAAATATATATCATAGGGTAAACAGTGATTCCCCCCCAAATGACCAATCAATTTATATGAAATATTCTATGGTGAGAAAAGAAACAATTCATGTTCCTGGGCCTGACAAAGAATTGTAGATAATCCCTGTCTCAGACCAGATGAAATGGACTGGGTGGAGGCTTTTTTGCCCCTCCCAGGCTTCCCATTATGGTTCAAAGTCTCCTTTTTAAAAAAATAATTATTTGGGTTTCCTTGCATTATCCAGTCTTGGACTTGAGACTAACAGGTCACAGGCGTCTACTGGCATATAATGTACACATTTATTTATGATCTTTAAAAGGCTAGGACCAAAAACCTTATTGCTTTTACTTTGTGGATCACTACTCTTTGGTCCACACCCCAGGAGAGATTCTCATCAGCCAAAGCTCCTCTAAAGCCAATTCTATGACCTCCTTTACTTCTATCCCATTCTTTCTGAGAGCTCTTTGGGAGAGAGAATGTCTCCTTTTAAATAAAATGTCACTGTTTCCACTTAAGACCTCTGAAGGGAAAAGAGTTTGTTCAGTCAGGGAGTTTCCCAGGTTCTTCCTGTTCTCACATCTGATTTCAAGTAAGAGTACAAGATAAACTAAAAATATTGGAGCAATTGAATTCCTTGGTGCACAGAGGAATGTACCCTCAGGCAACTGAAATTCAGAAGAGTACACTGGGCATTTGTTAGAAACCTGTTCAGATTGTGAGGTTAAAAAGACCACTTATCTGACAGATAAGAAACTAAGTTGATATGCAGCCCCAGTAACCACAGTGCTAAATTCTAGAAAAAATGTTGAAGTTTTGAGATAAGTGGGATGAGCAGGGGTTGGGGTGCATTTATTTATTTGTTTATTTAGGGGAAAACAGATGATTCCATTCTTTCTTGGCATAGTCTAGTGGGTAATGTCTTTGCCAAGAATTTGGACAATTTCCCAAAGTGCAACATGCCCAAGCCATACCACCAAATGGATTTACTGTGGTCCTTCTACATGGTGATATGATTGTCATAAACCCAGAAACTTGTTACTCTTATCTTTTGCCATGCAATGAATCAGTATAATTGAGAATTCAGAAATGGCTCTCTACAGTGATACAAGTAGAAAAATTTCAGAAAAAGAATGATCTAATGCTTCCCTTGTCGTATGATCATAAGTCAGTAACTGTTTTCTGCTCCTACTTTCCTGCTGTCAGAGAGGATGGTGCATTCTTTCTCCAAGCTATTTAGTGAGAAGTAATGCAGTATAGCTTTGAGCTCCCCTCAAATCCAAGAAAAACTTAGTTCTATCCTTGCCTCTGCTACACACTAAATGTGTGACTGTGAAAGTCACTTATCCTCTCAATACTACTGTTGCTCAGTTGTTTCTCGGTCATGTCCCACTTTTTATGACCCCACTGAAGTTTTCTTGGCAAAGATATTGGAGTGGTTTGTCTTTCCTTCTCCAGCTCATTTTACAGATGAGGAAACTGAAGCAAACAGGGTTAAATGACGACTAGGGTCACATAACTAGTAGGTGTCTGAGGCCAGTTATGAACTCAGGAAGGTAAGTCTTCCTGACTCCAGGTCCAGCACTCTATCCTCTACACCACCTAGCTACCCTCTCAATACTAAGCTACTCTCTAAAACTGTAAGTTGTCAAGGTTTACCTACTTTGGTAAAGAGAATTTGCTCTCCTGAAAGTTCTTGAAACCAATGTAATCAGAGGTTCAGTCCTTATCTCCTGTGCCCTTTGGGAGTTTTCATTCGCAATAGCATGTTGAGATTTTTATATGAGAAAGGGACAAATAATTATGATCCTTTTCCTTTTTTCAACGGTCAATACAATTTAAGGTCCCATAGATTCTCCAAGAAAAATAAACAAATATACTCTTTTTACTTCATTAAAATAGCACCAAAATAGTATTCCCTTTCATATTAATGCCGAGTTCTAGAAATACTCCATTCATTTCCATCTTCATAAGAAACCAGTGCTCTATAATTTATATAGTTACTAATTGCATGATTGGCAGTTCTGGGTGACCAGTGTTGTATAAACAAACACGTAAAACATTTTTTTATTACTACTGGATCTATATAACAAATTCTAAAGAAATGAAATCACGTCCAGAAATGTAAGCATGACTTAGGAGTGTTTTCTCAAGATTAAAAAAAAAAAGTCATGCAAGCCCAAAAAGCAAAAGTCCCAATAATGCAAGTTAAGGCCAATATTTCAAGTCTTTAAAAGCAACTCTCAGACCTAACAGGTTTTTTTAAATTCTCTTCTACTTTCTATCATTCCTTTGTCAAGAACTCCTTTTCTAACTCCTCACTGACTCAGTTCTTCTATATCAGGTCACATTTTTTTATGGTGAATATCTTTGAGTTTCATTCAAATTCCTACAAGCATCAACCTAGAATATGAGAAGATGCAAATAACAGATTGTGAAGCATACTTTTCTCCTCTTGGCAAAGAAGTGGAGGACTCTAAGGACAAAAAGCAGCATACCATCTGAGATGCCATTACTGCATAGTTTTAAATAAATAGTTTTATTTAATGATTATTTATACGTTCATGGTGTATTCCTCTCTGTGTCTCTATTTCTATCTCACTGTCTCTCTCTGTGTCTCTGTCTCTCACCTGGTAAGGAAACTCCTTCTAGTAATGCAGATGGATGACTACTCTATAATTTATAATCCTAAAATGTATTAAGCAATGAGAGGACAAATGACTTACCCAGGGTCAAACAGCTAGTGTGTTTCAGAGGCAGGATCTGAACCAGGTCTTCTGGACTCTGTGACTAATTGTCCACTCATTATGCCATGTAGCTTCTCTTTTCTTTGTTATAAGGGATATTCAATTGGGGACCTGGAGAAGAGGTAGAGATATCCAGAATTGACTGTAACATGTGAAGAAAACACATCAGTAATGCTCAACTTGTTTTTTTTTCTTTTTAACACAAATCAAACTTCTGATGATAATCAGTCTCCAATAGATGTTTTTTATTTGATTTTATATTATTTTTTATCAATAGTTATTAGGACAGAAAAGGATAGCTATTTTCCAAGACCATTTTAGTTCTCATCTTTACTTCACCCCCTAAGGCATTGCTTTTCTTAAGCTCACATCATGATATCTGAAGTTAAGCTCCCTATGAACCCCAGCAAGGTTGTAATATGGTATCTGATCATGATTTTTAACTATTCACACTTCTGTGACTTATGGCTGCCAGCTGGTTGCAACTTGACTTACTGTGAACAGAGGTTATTAAATATCTAATTTAATCCTGATCCAAATCCCGAGTAACTAGGTAATACATTCTATCTGAATGATTAGGTAAATCTCCTCATAAGCTTATAAAACAATCAAACCCTACATTCTGTTCTCATGGCATAGTGAGAGAGAAAGAACAGCAGAGATTTTAGGTCACCCACAGGATGTCACAGAAGACTATATATCCTTCTCCCATGGCAGGAGCAATAGATATAGGATAGTGGGATTTGGAAGGTGATGATTTTCATATTTTGTTTTTTTTTCCCTTTATAACTTATTAGCATTAATATACATCTTGTTGAGAGCTGAGAGAAAGTAGTATCCAAAACCTGACCAAGATTCTTTCCAATAGCTTTTCAATGAAAATTATTTGAAAATATATTTCAATGATGCCAAATATTAAGCTTTTAAAAAAGAAACCATATTTAAAGTTGAATATATTCTATCTCTCACTGGAACCATCTTTAAAATTGATTGCCAGCTTCAGAAAAAGCCAAGGCCATCCTGTGAGTCTTTGAAAGTTGTGCAAATGAGAGCAAGGTCCCCATAAGCATCAAGATGCTGTGCTTCTGGTAAACTCCATTTTGAAAAACCCACTGACTTTACTTTGAAGACTACATCAACCTCTGGAGGAAAATAGGGCAGCAGTCCAAAATTTTTTTGGCAGTCAGCACAAAGGAAGCACCACATCAGTAACAAGGAGAAATGGCAAACTTCAGCAAAAACAAAGAACTGTCACAGCTTAAAGAGAGAGAGAGAAAGAAAAACAGGAGACACGATTACCTTATTCCATTGCCAAGTGATACTAAATACCTCCCTCCAGAAAGAGGGAAATATTCCTTGCAAATGAGAAAAGGCAAATATAGCTAGAGTGACAAAAGAGAGAAATTCCATATACTGATGAGCATTAATTACAGATGGGCAGAAGAGTTGAAACCATGAATGGAGACAGGGCCATGTCTAATAGCCAACATATTATCATGTCAACAACACACTCTGACCAAAACTTCATTTGAGGGAAAAGTACTTCAAGACTGGCTACTTATGCAAGGCAAAGTTACTGTCCATTATAGAGAATCTGAGACTACCCATTAGATTCCATAAGAGTAAAGGACCTTGTTACTGTCAGATATCTCACTGAATATAGTCATATGGTATTGCCTTTTTGTTTAAGGACTATGTGGGGTTTAAATTATGACAGTATGCTTGGATGTAATTAACTCAAACAATCCCTTCAGTGTTCAATCAACAATGCCTATCCTCGGGTGGAACCAAGCACAGTTGATCCTTGAAATTTACCACCAGATTTGGAAAATACATGTGTTTTAGATGAGAATAGGACTATGAACAGACTTTCCAAACATTGAATCCAGGCCAACAGTTAGGTAATAAAAAAGCCACTCCATCATCAATGTTCTTGTTACACTTTCATTCCTTCTGTCATATTCTCCTGCTTGTCAGCCTTAAAATTAATTTCAAAAGGGGTGTGGGGGGGAGGGGAAGCCTACTTAGTGAATAATTCTCCTCTTACCTGCATTTGTCAGTTGCTATTGTCTGAAATAAGTAGGTTGCCAAACAGATCAAGGATGATGTCATTTGCACAATGATAGGTAAAATGTGACTTCTGGGAGTTTGACTTTGCAGTCCTCTTACAGAGACCTAAATATCTGTTGGAAGTCAAAGTCATATTTCTTTTTCAGCTCAAGAAAAATAATTACTCATTTTACAGATTATGGAAGACAACTATTTAGCATGGTCTTTATTTCTACCATTTAAGGGGGCAAAGGGGACATATCTTTCAAGAAAATTCAATTTTTCTGACTGACATTTATAACAGGGGCCATAGTTTGCTGACCTCTGATTTATAGAAACATTAATAAACTTTGTGAGGAATGACTGAGATGTTTTCAGGGACTTGGGCAAATTTTCCATTTATAACTCCACTTACACCAAGCATTTTATCTCTCTTTTTGCCTCAGTTTACCCCCTCTGAAAAAATTTAAAATAAGAACAAGGGAGCAGGGCACCCCCATATTAAACAAAGTGAAAAGGAACCCAAGAGATTACTTTGAAGTGAGCAACTATTAAAATTATAACAGTATTGGAAACATCTTTCAGTTTCATTTCTGATGCCTGGAAGAAGCCATTGATGAAACAAACAAAAAAAAATTATCATATAAAAGAAGGCATAGTGAAGCTATGAGGAGAACCTTCAGGGAATTCCCTCTCTTTTCCCCACCTCCCCCCACCCCCAAAAAAAAAACTTCACCATCTTCTTAATCCTCTGAAAGACAATTTGATTGGGGGAAAAAAAAGGGTCAAAGTCAGTCAAGGAATAAGGGATTGATATTTTTTCATTGCTATTCTTTTTCATCAGCTAATAGAATTTTAATGATAATTGCAGATGACATGGGTGAGGTGAAAAAAGGGATATGAAATTAATAAAAACCTCAAGTTACTTCATTAGTTTTTAATCATCACATTTGTTAAGGTAACTAAGAGTGTTAGGTTTCATAGTCTGGAATATGAGTGGTCATTTTTCAGCCTAAGAAATTTTTCTTAAACAATATTTATTTTTGTCTTGGGAATAATTTTCCTTCTTTTAAATTTTAACATAGGGCTCTATTAGTAATTTCCTTGTTTGAATAAAACTGGTCCTTTAACAAACAAGTTGTGAGAGCATCAAAGGACCATTCTATATGCAGTGTCAGTTTCTGGGAGATGTGGAAATGGAAACCTTATCATTAGGAATCACCATCATAAATCATATATGTCTAGAAAGAGAGAGAGAGAGACGTATATAGGTATATATTTTTATTTGTATCATTTTAAATATTCTACTCACATGATATAATCATTAACAAGTTGAAAAAATATGCCCTATTTCATGTAACTGATATTTATGTGAAAGGTCTGACTACAATTGTCACATAAAGAGCTATTTTTAGTAGATAAGTGAACAAAGGAAATTAGCAGGCTTTTTTTTTTAAAGAAATTAAAAGCTTATGGCCACAAAGCACTAATTGTAAGAAAAATGCAAATAAAAAAACTCTAAGGTTGTAAATTGCAATCATGTAATTTGGCAAAGAAGACAAATGGGAATAATTTTGGTGGGGCAATTGGAAGACAAATACAATTGTGACATAAAAAGTTTGAGAGACATAATTTCTAGGTAATTATTTATTTTATTAATCATTGCTAGTGGATAATTAATAAAAAAGGGTCAGTGGCACTCTGGAACAAAGACCCCTCATGGAACCCACTTAACACTTATATACCCTTGGAAGAGTGGGTGTTCCTGATTAACCAGATTGGTTAACAATGAGAAGAATGAATATTATAATGAGAGTTGGGCTTATTCTAATAAGGGGCAATGGGACTTGACTCTGATAAATTAGTTTTGGACAAAGAGATTCATCTTTTATCCAGACTACTCCCACCTAGGGGGTCCACCTCTACTCAGACCTCATTGAGTGGAACCTGAGCCAGAATTCACCTTAGATTAAATTCTTTGTAAGTTTCTCTAGTTGGGTGGGACAACAATTCTACCTAGATAAGATGGTCTAGGTGGGGTAAATTTTTGAACAAGGACAGAGATTTCTTAGAAAGGAAATAACTCTGTATCTCCACAATAATTGGTTATTTAATAATCATTTCTCTCGCAATGAAGACTTGGAATTTTTATGTGGTCTACTCACTCTACTTGGAATTACGTAAGAAAAATAAACTAAACTATTCACATCTTTTGATGCAGCAATACAACTACTAAGCATATAACACAAGGAAGTGAAAGATAGAAATGAAGGATCAATATTTTCCAACATGTTCATAATAGTTCTAAGAATTCAGGCTGAGGGAGGAGAAATAGGTGACAATTAATTGAAAAGTGGTTGGGGATAAAATGAATGTGGTAGAATATTATTTTTTACTTTAAGAAATAATGAATATTAGAAATTCAGGGAAACATGGAAAGATTTCAGTCAACAAGCAGTTTAAAATGCATGATGTTAAGTGTTGGGGATGCAAAGACAAAAGTAAAACATCCCCTTGCCCTCAAGAAGCTTACATTCTATCAGAGAGAAACAATTTGTACACATACAAATAAATACAAAATATATGCAAAAGTAAATATATAGAAATTTCAAGCTGGAGGAATAAGGCAATAAGGGAAGACTTCATAGAAGGTGTCACTTAAATTCAGTCTTGAACAAAGCTAGGGATTTTAAGAGGCAGAAGTGGGGATGTGGTACATCCCAACCTTGAAAAGGGACAGAAACAAGAAATTGTTAGTTGTGAAGAATAGCAAGAAGGCCAGTTTGGCTGGACCATAAAGTATGTAAAGAGAGAAAATATGTAATAAGATTGTAAATATAAATGATACATTACAAAATATATTATAAATATAAGTTGGAATTGTTGAGGTTTAGAGGGTAGGAGTGCTGGGATCCCAAAATAACAGCACACAGGTCCTGCCTGAAAGAATTCAACCCAAGCCTTCTTTCAGCCAAAGACAAGGTTTATTAGAACATCTGTCATATTGGTCAGACTCTTAAGGAATCTAAGCATTTGTATTGCTAATGCAAGGAGGCCAGATCTTAAGAATCTGAGCAGTGGCTAGATTTTAAGAATCTGAGCACCTTAATGGAGACAAGATGAATCTTATATACAGAAAGACTGTGGAAGGAATCCAAGAGTGGCCAAATAGTCTGAGGTGCCTGGAGGAGGGGTCTAAGGAGGATCTGGCTGGGGGTAGCCAGTAAGCTGAAGTGAACAGAAAGCCAGGGACCTGGACCACCACCAAAGGAGAATGGAGTCTAGATAGGATTAAGGATGGGAAGTGGCAGAACAGAATTGGGAGATTGGGTGTAGCCACAATGAAAGGTCAATTGAGTAGATTACAGCCTCAGGAAACCCCAGAGATTTGGGAAAAGTCCAGGGATTTTCTTTTTTTGGGGTCCGTATCTCAAAGACATGGTTTTCTCCTTTTAGGGATTCAGATCCCATCCCCATCAGAACCGGGTTATAAAGTGCTTTAAATGACAAGCAGGGGAATTTGTCTGATCTTAGAGACAATCAGGAGTCACTACAGTTTCTTGAGGAGGGAAATGACATGGTCAGACTAATACTTTAGGTGCAGTACTTTGGCAGCTGTGTGGCATATGAATCAATTAGGAGGCTATTTCAAAAATCCAAGTGAAAAGTGATGATATCCTATACTGGGAGTGGTCATGTGAGCGGAGAGAAAAGGATAGATGTAAGAGATGTTGCAATCTGAAGAGAGAATAAAATGACTGATGCAAATACAAAAGCCATCAATAAAGAGCAGTTTGTAATTTGAAATAAAAAAGTAGACAGTTGGGCATCATTCTCAGGAAACAGTAAGATTCTGTCAGATTTCATAAGGTTCAGATCAGAATTCACTGATATTTAAATATTTTATCACCGATGGAGATCAGAGATTCTTAATGTTTTTGTGTCATGGACCCCTTTAGCATTGGATAAAATTCATGAAAACCCTTCTCAGAATAATTTAAATAATTGAAAGGAAAGTCAAATTTCAATTAAAGATTTGTGAAAAGTAAGGTATAACTTTTTCCCATCCAACTTCACAAAACCCCTGAAATCTAGCCCCTAATAGAACTCCTAATCTAGATCATCAGTCATTCAGAACTCATTCATCTGTAATCATCCAGAACTCAATCAGTTCACAGATAATATTAGGAAAACAGAGTGTAAGGATGAGCACTTGAGACAAGAAAAAAAAGATCTAGAAGGATCTTACTAGGAGAAAAAGTGATCGGAAATAAGCAAACGTTTAATAACGAGTACAAGAATGATGACACTTGAACTAAATGTGTGATCCTAGAACACCTGGATGAAAAGTGAAACATTTGGTTAATCATTCAGGCATTTCAGTTTTTCATCTATAATATCAGTCAATTAATAGAATTACATTTCAAAGGAATTTGGTCATTATAATAATTGGAACAACCAGATGTTGGGGGAAAATGACAGCTTACAAAAACTAATTAGATAGAGATCAGTGTATTGGCGTAGACAATATTAATTATTTAAAATTTGAGCCAGTAAAGAGTTAGTTTTGGAGTTAGGGAACTTAGAGCTCAATTAGTCAATTAATCAAACAACCACAGTTTACAAATAAGGAAACTGAGGCCAAGGGAAAGAAACAGACCTGCTCAACTTCACTTAGGTAGTAAGTGGAAGGGCTAGGATGTGAACTCAGGTCCTCAAAGTCCCAAAGTCCCAAACCAGGGTGCCTTCAATTGTTATTGTTGGTCAGTCATTTTTCACTCATGTATGATTCTTCATGACCCTATTCGGGGTTTTCTTGTGAAAGATATTGGAGTTGTTTGCCATTTCCTTCTCCAACTCATTTTACAGATGAGGAACTGACATAGAGTTAAGTGACTTGCCCAGGGTCACACAGCTGTCTGGGGCCAGATTTGAACTGAGTCCAGGCCTGGCACTCTCTCCACTGTGCCACCTAGCTGCCTTCAATTAAACTATGGTAATCATTTTTACTGAATTCAGTCTATCTAACTTAAGGTCATAACCACAGTCATTTATGCATAGTTTTAAAGTTGGCAAAATGCTTGATATGCAATATTTCATTTGTGTCTCATAGCAACCCTATGAGGTACGTAATGCAGGTCATAGGATCCTAGAATCATTTACCTAGAGCTAAATGGGACTTTAGAGGTTATATGGCCCAACCCCCTCATTTTACAGATAAGGAAACCAAGGTATAGGGAAGGTGAGTGACTTCCCAAGATTGCACAGATAGTAAATGACAGAATTTGAATCCAAATCCTCTGATTCCAAACCCAGTTTTCCTTTCATTGTAGGATGCCTCCATTTTACAGATGAGAAAAGTGAAGCTTGGAGGGGTTAAATGACTGTCCTATGATGACACATCTAGCAAGTGTGAGAGTTAGATTTCATAACAAGTGTTTTGTATAGTGACAAGACATAAAGGAAAAGACCTTAAACTTAATGCAGAAGGCTTAGGTTAGAAGGAAGAATTTCCTGACAGTTTAGCATGAAATGGAGCAACCCAAAGACATTTTATTTTTCAGAATATTTATCTGGAAGTCTTAACAACAATAACAACAATAATAACCTCAATAATAACATTAATTTTTTAAAAAATAATATTAATTCTGGAAAGACATATGTGTTAACTAAGATGATGGAATCGAATGGGTTAGAGAATTTTTCAAGATTTATGATCATATGTCAATTCTACTATATCTGTAAAGGCTTCATGACTTCAATTTATTAAAAGAAGCAGAGTTGAAAGGCATCTAGAATATTGTAGAAAAAAAGAGCTTCAGTTTTAGTGGCTAAATTTCTTCATCTGTAAAATGACTAGATAGGTAGTAGGTAGTAGTAGCTCATCTGTAAAATGAGCTGGAAAAGCAAATGAAAAAACCACTCTAGCATCTTTGCCAAGAAAATCCCAAATAAGTGTCAAGAAGATTCAGATATGAATAAAAAATGACTCAACAGCAACAACAACAACAAAGGTAGTGGTAGGTAGTAGGTAGCCTGTAAAGTCCCTTCTTGCACTTACATGGACCATACTTGATGTCATTTTTATCATATTAGCATATCTAGAAATATCAGGTACATATTGATGGAAGTGTAGGTGGAGATTGGGTAAAGGTAATGGGATTTACTCCTGCAGTAACAACAGCTCATATTTATATAGAGCTTTAAAGATTTCAGCGTGTTTAACATATTCTCTCATTTGATCCTGACAATATCCTTTGAGGGAGCTATTTTTATTATTATAATAATTATCCCCATTGGCAATGAAGGAAACTGAGCTCCATAGAAGTTAAGTGATATTCTCAGATTATACCTGTAATGAGAATCAGAGGCAGGATTTGAACCCAGTCCCATTTTACTCCAAGTTCAATGCTCTTTCTCCTATATTACACTGCCATTCTTTTAAATATATATTTTTAAAATGTATTTATAGATTTATAGTTATATATAGACATATTTATATATAAGTATATATTTATATATAACACATCATTTTTTTTTATTTTTAAATTCTATTTTATTTTATTCTTAGGTTTATATTCTCTCCCTCATACATGCCTCTCTCCCACATACACTAAGAAAGCATGCAGTTCCTTTCAGTAGAACTCAGCTCCTACTTTGATCATGTGAGAAATAATATTAACCATAGGATTACAGATTTAGAGCTGGACGGGACCCAAGAGGTCACTGAGTCCAACCCCCTCCTATTGCAGATGAGAAAACTGATGCTAGGAGAGGTTAGGTGACTTAAGTGACACCTGAGAAATATAACTAGTAAGTGTCCTGGGGGAGGTTTTGAACCCAGGTCTTTCTAACTTTAAGTACATTACTCTATCTACTACACATTCTATGCTGTTGTAAATATTTCCATTCTTTTCTTTTAACAGATAGGTACTGGCCCAAAGATAGCATGATGAATTTCAGGTGATTAATATTCTAGAGTAGTTCTAATGGTTTTGCAAGGGCAAAGATTTTCTTTTTCTTTTTACTTTGGGACTTAGAAAACACAGTGCCTGGCATATTTTAAGCACCTAAGACAAATTTTATCTATCTATATCTATCTATCTATCTATCTATCTATCTATCCATCTATATCTCTCTATCCACTGATTAATCTATCAATCTATCATCTATCTTTTATATTCATTAACCCACTTTTTTTCTAATTAGGAACAAAGTCTATTTATTGTATTGGATCATATGAACAACTGATAAATACACTCTTTCCAAGCACTGCCAGAAGTCACCTCTCTTCCACATCTCCTACATAAATTCTACGTAGCTTTACCTTAGTTTTCCTAAAAAAAAAAATCATTGATAAAAAATTTGTATTATAATTATCTCCTAATTTAAAAGATCTAACTACCTCTTCATAAAACTAATATGGTTCTTTCTTAAGGTTTTAAACAATTCCAGTGGAGCTGACCACATCAGAAGTTTCTGACAAAAATGTAAAAGATACAAAATTCAATTCAACACATGATTTTAGGTGTTGTCCACTGTGATCAAGGCACCAGGCTAGATAGGAGGAATACAATGACCACTACTACCACCAACCACTCCACCCAAAAAAAAAAAATAGACAAGTCCCTAGCATCAAGGAGGTTAAACTTTATTCAAGGTTGTTATACAACAGGTACACATATAAATATTATATATAGAGTGTGAAACAGTAAATAAGAAATAAATACTAAGAGCTCTAAGAAAATTTGAAGAGTAAAAAAATAACTTTAGGTGGGAGCATCAGGGAAGGATAGCTGCCTGAATGGACCTTTGAAGGAACAAGAGAAGGATTTTAACAGGTAGAGATGAAGAGGTGGCATATTCTAGATTGTCCAGAGGTCAAGAACAGAGAACGGGTTCAGTTTAGCTAGACTGGGGGAAGTGGGGGGGGGGGAAAAGGAGAGTTATATAGAATAAGACTGAAATAGTAGAATGGTGTGAGATTGTCATGTACCTTAAATGCCTTTCTCTCTAGTGTAGGTAATAATAATAGTAACAATAATGATGATAATGATAATATCTAACATTTATATAAGGCTTTAAGTTTTCCCAAGTATTTTAGACATATCTCATTCTATCTCCATAACAACTCTGTGAAGTATATGTTATTTTTGTCCTCATTTTTGAGATGAGAAAACAGGATAGGATAGCTTAAGTGACTTTCCCAGGGTCACTCAGTGTCTGAAGCAGAATTTGAATTGAAATATTAATGACTCCAACATTCCATCTACCACATCCATCTGCCTCCCAAAGTAGAAATGTACCACAAGCCCTTGAAAATGGAAAACCAGTTCCAGGGAGATATTGGGCTTGATACATTCTAGTCTTATATTTAAAAGTGATAATTGAAGAAATGAGATGACACCTATCTATATATGCTAGTAGGACAGAGGACATTTTTGTCAGACAGAACCTTAGGGGATATTCATATCTACCATGGCATTTAGGGTATATTCTTGCCAGAAATAAGATTGTTCAGTGACAGTTAAGAGCTTTGTCCACTTTAATTCTTAATGTTCATTACTGGGCTTCCTATCAGGCTTCTGATGTACCCCTCACTCCTCAATATAGTTCAACATAATACATTACAACATATAATTCAAGTTTAGTCTTCAGAAACTTTCCCTAAAATTCAGCTCCAGTGTTCTTTTTACTCAATCTCACTCACAATTAATACTCCCCAGTGCTGACCTTTATACAAAGTACAATAAACCATTCCTCTCTCTCCAGGGTGTTTGCATTCTCTAGTGCCCTTTAATCCCTCCCCTAAATCTCAGATGTCAGCAGAAAACAGTAACCCCTCAATATACACATTTCACTGTAGCTCATCTCTTAAGCGATAAAGTCATTTCTCTTCCCATCCTAACTATCCAGAGCTTATTGCAAATGCCTTTGCGTGGTCAACTGTCAAAAATCTGTAGGTTTTAAGACAGTCATCCTTTGCTATTTACAAATCCACTATTGCTGTATGCCATGAAGGTCATCATTGTGTATGGGTCTCCAGCTGAATATCTCTTTTGCCCCTAAAACCTGGTCATATCTTGATTCTCTAAAGATGGCCGCTCAAATTTAACTAAAAATGAGGTTTCAAATGTAAGTGCAGAAATATTTTACTTTAGGGGAAAGAAATAGTTCTCTCTGATATGCCTAAAAACTACATTTTTCACCCCTACCCTCATCCTGATAAAAAGACTAATGGTTTAGTTATTATTTCCTTATGGAGGAGTAAAAACCACCTCTTAACATTGTTCTAATTTCTCTGACCACCTCCATTGTACACTGACAGGTTTCATTCAAAATAGTTAAAATTATAATATTAAAGTGAAAGATTCATGATGAATATGTTCTATCAAAAAAAAGTTGTTAAAAAGGGACTACAAGGAAAAAGAACCTTCTAAAAAGGGAATGTTATTAAATGTTTGAAAAGTCTCTCTCTCTCTCTCTCTCTCTCTCTGACTTTCTCTCATCTCTCATCTCTCTGTGTCTCTCTGTGTCTGTTTCTGTCAGTCTCTGTCTGTCTGTCTCCCTCCTTCTTTCCCTCCAGCCCTCTCTCTTTCATTTCCAGTGCTTTTATTCCATAAAGCTTAGGTAATTTGACATTGGACTTTTATTCTCTTCTATGTCTCTCTCACGGACATTGTCAGGGTTATGACCCTATACTGGGGTTCTTTAACCAGTGTCTATTAATTTTTTTCCATAATTGTATTTCAATATAATATTTCTCTTTCTATGGGTTTTTATTTTATTATATGGATTTAAAATATGATTCTGAGTAGGGGGCCAAAGATTTCACAGCCTGCCCCATCACACACACACACACACACACACACACACACACACACACACACACAC